>NC_092818.1:164574212-164874212 GCF_023375885.2 Dermacentor andersoni | reverse complement strand
GCTGGATTACGTGCTGCATGTGCACATAATCGAACCGTGTATGTGAGCTCACGCAAGAAGACTCGATGGCTGTGCGCCTGTCAGAAAACCAAAATAAGTCGGCAACTTGCAGTAATCCTCCATTCCGTCGCCAACGAGGGTCAGTCAGTTTTCGTGAGCCGATGTCACGAGAAAAAAAAACACAAACATGACAATATCGTTTGTACATGGTGCCATCATTTGTATATACCAGCGCCTGCCTTTGAACAGATGCAATCGCTCCCCTGTGAGAAACAGACGGGTGAGCATCCAGCGTTGACCCTTGGAGAGATTAGGAACAAAATGGACATCAGTTTTTAGGAGCGAAATGAATGGAAACAGCCTGTGAGATGAAACCAAAATGAACTGTTGCGTGCCCTCCGACGCGTGGATGCGCGTGCGGTCACTGAAATGTCATCGTGAAGAAGCCATGCAATGAAAACCAAAGAGACTACGGAGCATATAAAGAATTACTTGCACCCACACAGGGTGGCAGCACTTGCTGGGCAATAAAGAGTTGAAAAATTATCAGACATATAGACGGCACCATAAATATATGGCATTGACCCTTAAAGGGTTAATGGCTTGCAGTCGGGTTTCTGTAATTGCAGCCAGATGCTGCCAAACGAGCTGTGCTTTGGGGCTCTTGTAATAAAACACGCGTGTGTGAGGACCTTTTCCTACAATGCAAACAGGTAGTGGCCAATTGTTTGCTCTTGTATATTGTTTTGTGTTTATAATCAATTTTGTGTATCTCATAACTTTGCTTTGGACCTCATTTGTCTCAACTTCAGGTAACTCGGACTCTATATTTCAAACAAAAATATACGGTCTCTAGGAGTTTCACTTGACTAGAGTCAATCGTAACTTGTTTGCCTCGCTGGCAGCTGCCTAAGGCACACATCACTACAGACACCAGGTGCACGCCCTTCCCTTGCCAAATGGCGCTTAATGCAGGTCAAGGAGAAAGAACACATCAGGCGGCCAATGAATGCATTCATGATCTTCAGCAAGCGTCATCGAGCACTGGTGCACAAGCGACATCCCAACCAGGACAACCGCACCGTCAGCAAGATTTTGGGTGAATGGTGGTATGCGCTAAACCCATCTGAGAAGCAGCAGTACCACGACCTTGCCTTTAAAGTGAGTTATGTGCTTGCTTTTCTTTCATTGCATATTGGGATAGGCCAGTGGGGTCAGACTCTGGCCAAGAGCAACAAGCATAGAAGCTTTATATTGGGCGATTTCGTGCTTAAAAAAGGGAAGTTACTACTTGCATCTATAGCAATTGTACTGACAGCACAGTTGTTGGATCGAATGACACTGCTGGCAGTCGACATCTTTCTGGATAAACTGACAGCCCTTGCGATGATGCAGGAATGTGCTGCATGCTTTCGATTACACCCTATAGCAAGGAGCTCATCATGCTATCTGCAACACTCGTGATGGTAATATTAGCCTGATACCATGAGTGCGTCTTGCACACGAGTAGTAGCATGGATTTCACTAACAGCATGCATAATCCAGCAAGGACATGGAAAGGCTTTGGAAATAAAGGACATGTGGCACTGTGCTTGTTTATTTCCTGCATGCTAGTGTTCATGCTGCAGCTGGAGAGAAAAGTGGTTGCTAAGACTGGGGGCAGTCTCCTACTGCGGATACCAAAGCTTTCTTTGTCAAGCCATGCACTTGAACTATTCCTAGGCAGAAGAGGAGCCATCATAACTTAATATTTGCAGACAGTCTCCTTCTGAACGACTGAATATACCCAGTGATGCATAGCTCTAATAGTTTGAGAAGAAACGGTATATTCAGCATGAGTTAGCATCATCCTAGTCTATTTGTATAACCTCTTTGCACTGTAAACATGCGTTTAATTCATGCTTCCGTTTTCCTCATCGACAGTGCATTTTACATTTGTGCTTCTCAAATGCCCTTTGACACTGTTAAACGTAAACTGAAGGGTTGCTCAACTTGCTTACAAATGTCATTTCATTGTCTATGTCCAGCTGCACTGATCATTAGGAAACTACAGCGCGCACACAACAAACAAGACACAAGGTGAACGTAACACACAAGCACTGACTCACAGCTCTATTTATTTTTGGAAAGGAAGTTACATATATATATGTGTAATACTCAGGCTAACTAAAGTGAGTATGTGTAGGAGCATTCAGAATCAAAGCAAAAAGAAAATATAAAAAAGCACACAGCTTCTACATACACTAAAGAAAATCATGTGGTGCTCAAAAAGGTGAATTTCTTGTCAGTTAGTACTATAGATGTCTCACTTACGCACATATCAGCACGCTTTTTGATATGAAAGGCCTCGGTTATTTTGCGTGTTAATTTTTATTAGCAAACAAAATCATAGTGCAGTATCGCAAAGGGCAGGTTCACAATGACAACTTTTTCACAGGTTGGCTAAGTGTGAGTGGTTATCTTTGTCAAGCCATTGCCGATGCTCTTTGTGTGTGTGTGTGTGTGTGTGTGTTTGTGTGTGTGTGTGCGTGCGTGCGTGTGTGAGTGTGTGTGTGGGTGGGTGGGTGGGTGCGTGCGTGCGTGTGTGTAAAAACTGAGTCGAGAGCCAGCGCTTGAGTGTTACCTTTCCCTTATGTCTCATTTGTAGTGCGCACGGTGCAGTTTCATAATGAACAGTAGCTACCAACTCGCCCAACTTTCAGTACTTTTACAGTTCAGCTGCACTGAGTTGTAACTTTCTTGTGGCACAGGAGCGGGAGCTGTCGCTCTGCCAAACTGCATATGGGGCCTTATACTGTTTGGTGTGTGAGATACAACATTACTCATATGACTATGCTCTTGATTGCCATGCGTACAGGTGAAAGAGGCACACTTCAAGGCACACCCCGACTGGAAATGGTGCAGCCGGGATCGCAAGAAGTCCAGCTCTGGATCCCAGTGCAAAGACGCCATGCGCAAGTGCCTCAGCACCTCAGACGACCTGGGCGCTCACTTGGCTTCTGGGGACAGCAGCGACCGCCAAGAGACTGGTAGGCTGGGGAAAGGAGGGCATAGCAACTCCACACTATACGCAGGTAACAAGTGCTGCCTTAGCAAGGGAGCAACTGGCTCAGTTACCGTCATTCAAGTTATGTACATCTTGCACCACACACTGACGTGTGGGTCTGTCATCTACTGAAGGACTCTAGAAATGCTGCTAATCTTAAAAACTGCTTGACCCAATACCAGCCCTATGACTTTGCCTTGATTATTAGCAATAAATTTAACTGTGGTATAATTTTGTTGTAGTCCGCCTTAAGGTGTCACCTTTCATGTCAAATGCAGTGCAAGTGTATATAGTAGATCACATAATAACCTCAACATGAAGGGGATCAATGGCAGCACAGATGCCTTCAACTTGTTGGCACTTTGACGTGCCATCCACCTGTCAAACACCCTTCCCGGTATGATGCTTACTGAAACACAAAATGTGAAAAATTGCATAAGCTCTCGCTCAGGTTCTGGGGTCGCGTCATCTCATGGGTTGTTGTTCTCTTGCTGTTTGCTTTGTATTCTTTTGCTTATTTGTGTTTGTTTTGTGTTACACTTACTATTGCTCCTTATCATACTGAAAACTTGCTAAAGCCGTGCCTAACAAAAAGAAGGTGTATGGCCTGAAGACCACAAGGTATGGCTGTTTACTCATTAAAAATAACATGGGACATGTTAAGAAGAGCGCCCACATAAATTACCTTACAAAAGGGTAAACATTGGGAATGTGGGAGATGGAAATTCAAGACGATAAGCAAAACGAGAACAAGGTCAAAGCTGGTGGGCGACGCCGGATGCCACCAAAGCGAAATGTGATGCCCACATTGCGCCGCCTCGAGCAGGGAACAGCAGAGCGGCGCATTTTGATTATTGCCTACTAAAAGTGTGCAGTACGCTACCAATGGCACTACGCACCTCGTGCTGTAAAGCAGATAGGTGAAGGTGCTTATCGCAATAGGTTTGGCAGCTATAGCTGTGAATGCAGCGTGTGACGACGCGGGCGGAGATTTGCTGGTACCGGAATAAGTAAATGTGTGCACCGTCGTTTTCATGTGAGACCGGCAGCTATATACTGATCTTGATCACATGCGCCTCGTGCCTTTTCTTGTTCGCATGGGATGTAGCAGCCGGAAAACGTATACAATCACAGTCTGCAGCAGGGAACGGTGGCGCATTTCGCCAATTCTAATACAAAACGTTTAGTTTACAACACATTGGTCCGCTCAAAACTGTATTACACTTCAAGAACCTGTAATCCTCATCAGGCTTACCTAATACCGTATTTACTCGCATAATGATCGCACTCGCGTAATGATCGCACCCCTGAATTTTGTGGTCAAAATATATTTTTCATTTCCCGTGTAATGATCGCACCCCGAACTTGCTGCAGCGATATGTCGTGTGCCAAGTCCAGCTAATAATGATTGCGCTTACCATCTGTTGAATGCTGCGCGAACGACGCTTCGAGACAAACCAAGTGGTCTGCATGCACCAAACATTAAGTAGATGCTCCATTTCATTACTTTCATCACTTTCCACACTTCCATGAGAAAAAGAGGTACAACCAAACTTGCCTTTATTATGTGTAGGCTTTATGAAGGTTGTGGTCAACAACAACAACAAAAAAAAGGTGCCTTTCGAGTCTTCTCATCTGCACTCATGGGCACGCAACAAATCGCGAGCGGCAACGATAGTAGCCAGATTTACACTGATATGTTAGAAGTACCCTATTCATACGCCGATGCTTGTAACGCAGCTAAGATATTCGCCCACCCTTAGCGGAAACATGCCATATTAGGATAGTAGTGAAGACAGATAGTTTCCGCAGCATGCCGGCCATGTGTTTCTATGTCACTGGCAGCTAAGCACGCCCATCTGTTTCTGTCCCCTCAATGTGGACATGGCTACATTATTGCCGCAAATTTGCCGATATTAACGATATTATTCATTACTGATACGGAAGAAACTGTTTCAGTGCACGTAATGTACTCCCGAGAAGAAAAAATAAAAGAACGCGTTCGGCTTGCTCCGCTGGCCACCATATTTGTTTTGGTGTCCCGCACTACATACAGCGGCAGCCGCCTATTTGTTGACCTGTTGTCATCCTGCAGCAAACACGGGATGAAAAAAATTTCTTTTTGCGGGAAATTTAATCCGCGTAATGATCGCACTCCTGAATTTATGTCAATTTTTTTCACAAAAAAGTGTGATCGTTATGCAAGTAAATACGGTAAATAAACTTGAATCACTTCAGAACAAAAGCGCCCATTTCATAGAAAAAGATTGCCATCGAACATGCAGCATAACTGAAATAAATATGGCCCTGAAATTGTCTTCTCTGGAATCATACAGACTGCTATCACTTTTGTCTCTTTTTCACATTGTTTACCATAGCTGCTCCCAATTATCAAACCTGCCCATTGAGTGTTTTGTGTCATGACCACCTATTCACAATAGAACCTTTCTTTGGCAGAATTAATCAATGGAATAAACTACCGTATGCGCTCGTTTAAGGGCCGCACTTTTTTTCCGTGATTTTGATGGGGTGCGGCCCTTCCACGGAAGTGTGAAATTTTTGTTCAATTTTTGATCCACGTATGGAAAAACCTGTTTAATCGTGCCATATATACCTAACGATGGGATATCTGGCGTCTAGCTGCGGACATCCTCTCTAGATGTCTTCATCGGTATCGCTGCTCGGGCTCGCATGGAAGTCTTTGGCAGAGTGTTGTCCGGCGGCGGATGCTGAGTTGTCGCTTCATAAATCTCCGAAGCCATCCCTCGTTTGCCTTGAAATCCGTAGATGAAATGTTCACGTGGCGTGCAATTGCAAGGGCCTTGACGCGGACCCTCTCGATTGACAATGCGTAGCCGTCTTTCTTGATGTCCGTGACATATTTCATGAGCTCCTTTTCAAGTGTTGGAAATTTGCAAGGCTTGCCGTGGAATGCTTTCCTAGTCTTGTTTGTTGTGGCCAGCTCTTCCTTTTGGTCGCCCCAGCAACGCATGCACTTGTCGTCGATGTGGAAATTGCGGCCGGTTTCACGTTTTCCATTCTGTTCGGCGTATGCGACAACTTGAAGTTTGAACGCAGCATCGTGCGCGGTTAAGTGTTTTTCTCTTTTCCATCGCAAGTGGTTGTGCTATAGGCAGTCGTCAAAATGAACAGCAGCACAAAGGATCAATGGCGCCGGCGAGAAAAGCGACAAGATCTCCCAGATAGTGCCACGCGCCCGAAGCTCACAGGTAGTGCCGTGTGACGAAGCCGCAGGACAGATATTGCCATCTGGTGGCTCCCGTGAAATGCGTCGTACGTGAGACACGATGACGCTGCCGTTTGCTGGCGAGATCTTTTTTTATTTTTTATTTTTTTCCCAAAATTTAGCTGCCAAGTTGGGGGAGCAGCCCTTATACGGTATCAGGAGATATTGCCTCCGTCACCAAGCATGCCTAGTTCACTCACAAATTAGAGTCGTCTTGGAGGGTGAACGCTTATCTGCACGTCTAATTTTTTTACATGCATACCTACTTATAGTATTCATTGTTGACATGAATGTTCAGCCTAGCTAGCTGATTCAGTATTATGCTTTCTTTTTTACTTAGAGCATTTTGTCTTTTTAACCCTTTAAGAGTCAATGACATAAATATACGGCACCGTGAACAAGTCCAAAAATGGTCGATGCTAATATTTACGGTGCCGTCTGTACGTTTAAATAGCGCACCAATTTTCTAACTTTTTCTTTTCTGTCGTGTGCGGCTGCTATGTGGGAATACAGGAAATTTTTTTCGTGCGACTCCCTCTCTAGGTTTTCGTTGCATGGTTTGTTTTAGAGCTAGTTTGCTCCCACGCATCGCATTGCCGTGCAGGCAGGCGGCGGTTTGGGCTTTGTTCCGTGCGCGGTTTCGGCTTCTTGCGCTTGCAAAACTGATGGCTATCTCGTTACTAATTGCTCAAAGGGCGACCGCCTGTCTCTCGCTCGTTTAGTGCTCACAGGGGTGCGCATAGGAAGGATGGCACTGTGCATGCGTTTCCGTTGCTTTTTCGTCTTTTTTTGGGCACTCGTGAAAACTAATTACCCCTGGTTGGCGATAAAATGAAGATTAGCGGAATTTTGTCGCACGTTTTGCTTTTTTGACGGGCATACAACCACACAGTTTTCTTGAGTGCGCGCACCTACGCAGTTCTATTACGCTATGGATGTACATATTAGTGTACGAGCAGGAGCATTTGAGTCTTGCGAAATATTCTCGTGTGCGCACTTCAAAGCCTTGAACTATGTGTGTAACAATGCAAGAAATTTTTTATTCTTATAAGTTTATTTCCTTTTTTATTGTTGTTATTCGTGAATGAAGAGTACATATATAACAACTCAAAATATTTTTTTCTCACTTTACGGTCACCCTAGAAAAATTACGGTGAATATTTTTTTAAATAAGTCCCTAAGAAGAATTGGAATCTGCAATAAAAAAAATCGACCCTGGGCGGTCACATATGGCGAAAAAGATCTACCCTCACAGGGTTAATAGTTAGTATACGTTCCTGCTATAAATTATTTCTTTGTGTGTACCCTGCCTTATGTATTGATTTCATGTCTGTGAACTACGCGCCCCCACCAACCCGTGTAATACTCTTGGCCCCTTCGGATACAATGATAGATAAATAAATAAATAAATAAATACATAAATAAATAAATACCAGTGGTGGGGAGGAGCGGACCAAAACTTTTCGCAGACTTTGCTATGTAACGCCAGTGTGAAGATATCATCGACCTGGCGCGGAACCGTATCTTTGGTCACCGACTCTCAAATTAAACAAAATGGGAATTTTTTTTTCCATAGAAATTTTTTTTTTTCGATTACCCAATAATTAGAAAAATTTTGCACTTCCTTTCGAGTAAGAAAAATCCATTGGCAACTGTGCTTATTTGCACAAAAACTCCAATTTAAGTGTATACGAAACTTCTATACAACAAAGTAAAATGCCCATTTTACAAATCCACTTATACGAATCCACTTATAACAGTATTCAAATGCCAAGAAAATCGCATTGCTATAGCTGATAATTGTTATAACGTAGTTTTAGGAACAAGGCAGAGGGGACAAACATTCAAACATATTATTTAGAAAGAAGCTCAGTTGAACCCACTTATAGCATTGTAGGCTTTAACAATACTCGAGTCTAACAATGAGCGGCTACCTCAGCCTGAACATTGGTGTGTGTCCTGTGGTAAAATAAACTGCTTACTACAATCTTCCCATGCCACATTATTGGCCATAACTAAATTGGGCTAATGGGTGTTTGGGTGGGAAAGAAAACGAACTGAATGCAAATTCTAGGGAAAGGAAAAGGAAAAACGCGACTGCCACTTTTGTGCTGCATACCCTGTACAGCATGTCCTAGTTGCCCCTCTCCGGTCTCCCTTTCACTCCTTCAATGGTGGAGAGAGGGTGAAAGGGAGACAGGAGAGGAGTGTGACCAAGGGTGTGCACAACAAAGAAGGGTGTGGCAAAGCAGCTAGTTTCTTTATCTTCTATTACAGTCAACGACCGATTTTTCGGACCCTCTAGGGAACGTAAAAACGTCCGAAAGTTCAGGCAGTCCGAAAAAATGAATGCATGCAAAAAAACGCACCTCTTTTCTTTTTTTCTCGGATCTAGAGGTAAAGGGCGAAGTACCACGCTTCCAAAACCCTGCCAAAGCATCAATGAATGTGCTATAAAAAGAGGCGTTCAAAAACTCTGTATGCAGCCGACTGCAGGTTTATTATGTACATGTCCATCGTCGGGCAGCCAGTGTTATTGCTGCAGTGACTTGAAGAACTTGTTGATTGTTTGGACGGCGTTCCGGTTGCATGCGATCATACTCGCCTCGATCTGAGCAAGGGTCACGTCAGCACTGTACACCGATGAAAGATTCAACAGTGCTCGCGTCAACTCGGCGCTTGTAGGCGGCCCAGGCATTGGCTCCTCATTTTCAACATCGGAGTGTACTGAATCCCGCACAACCTGACGGACTATTCCCTCGTCAGTCAGTTCTGCGCAGAAGTTGAGCTCGTTGTCAGCGTCAACAAACTGTTCAAAAGTTATTTCCGTGGGTACGGTACTGCTTTCCGCGCTTCGATGCCATCAGCGAGGACGACAAAGACGAAGTGGGGGCCATCAAAGGCAAGCGAAATCCTCAAGTTGCGAACAGTGGAGTTCGCTGACGAGCATCGAAACACACAGGCCTAGCGTTGCAGAGCACACTTGACACAACAGCACAGCCGCACACCACGCTAGCCAAAACGTGGCCTGCGCAAACAGACGAAATAGCGCCACTCCGGAAACTCCGCCGGAGGCAGAAGTGCGGCCATTTGCGGCGATGAACATAGCCAGCGTGGCCAGACCAAATCGGTGTGTGATGGCTAGATTCGGCTAGTTGTGGTTCAAAGCGGTGATATGCTTCGGCTGCAAGTCGATTTCCTTCGCAAGGGCGCTGTGCGAGGAGCCAAAAAGTCCGGAAAATTGGACGACGAGGGGTTCGAGCGTCCGAAACTTCAGATGTCCTTATACATTGATTCTATGGGGCTCGTGGCGGTGCCACAAAGATGTACGAAATATCAGGCATGTCCGAAAATTCAGTCGTTGACTGTATATATATATATATATATATATATATATATATATATATATATACAGTCAAATCTCGTTACAAGCCCCACATTAATGAATTTCTCAAATTTACGAATATTTTAAACATCTCCGCCATATTGCACATTCCCAATGAAAAATATTTCAGAACTACAAATTTCAATATAGTGCATATTTCAGCATAATGTACATATTTATTTCCCCTTAAGGGGGGAAGCGGGGATCAGATCGCGATTTTCGCGAAAAAAATCGATTTTTGAAAAGTACGCTTTTCAGAATCTACAGCATCATTTCTATCTTGTACTGAAATATTTCACCGAAAAACAAACTCTAAGCACTTAAAATAAATATATTTGTCGGTGCCGGCGTCCACAAATCCGCCCGAAATCGCGAAAAAGCCGGGAAGTTCAACGCGCGACTGCTCGGCTTTCCCGCCACGGAGCGCCGCCATTTTGGTATCGTTGGAAAGCCCGACTCTTTGACTCTTTGTCCCAGCCCTTCCCTTCCTTCCCTGCCAGCCAGCAAGCGCACAAAAAAAGAAAAACAGGAGAGTGGCAGCACGGAGCAGCCAATGGCTGCCGCGCCCCGATTGGCTCTGCGCCGCGGCTCGTTGTAAGGCGCCTCCTCATTGGTCGACGCCGCGCCATAATGGCGGCCGAGGCAAGGAGCGCAAGGAGCGTCTGCTTTTGTCCGCTGCTGGGAAGCCTTTCTGGACTTTCCTTCTCTTGTGTTTCGAGGACGTCTGCCACGTGCAATGGATCCGCGCACGTTCGAAAAGAAGTACCGGACGAAGCATGCCTACGGGAAGCGGAAACGCAAGCCCGTCACAGCAAGGAAGAAGCGGCGATTGTCAGCAGGTGGTTCGGCCGAGCCGAGCGTCCGTTCAGAATCGGCGGAGTACGCGCCCAACGTGCTGTGCGATCTCTCGCCCAACGTGCTGCGGGATCTTGCGCCGAGTCGAGCACCAGCCAGCGATAGTGAGACGAACCATGATCTTTTGCCGTCGAAGCGCGGGCGCAGTGTTACTTCACCGGTGACGATCGACATGCCAGTGAGTCTCGCCGTACGCGAGCGTCCCGTCGCAAGTTCGTCCAGCACAGATTACGGAGTGAGCTTGCAGCGGTCATCGCCGCCCGACTGCAGAGCATCGGAGACGCGCTTCCGCGGTGTGTCGTTCAACGCCGAGATGTCTCCGCAGCCAACAACCGCCAGTGAAGGCAGTCCCATGCCATCGACGAGTTCCGGCGCTTCGACGGAGCTGCAACGCGGGCGCACGCTCGCTGCCGCGGATGCGCCGGCGGCCGACCTTGCCGCTCATCGCAGTGTTGACTGTTCGCCCAGTGAACGTCGCACTATTCAAGCTCACCTGGAAACACGATTTGTGTCCGCGGAAACTGCAGAACTGCAAGCGTCGAGAGTTCGCGAATCGCTTCGTACGGTTTCAGCAACGGAGCGCAAGTTCGGGCTGACTGGCTCACAGGAAAATGCCATTCCCGCACCTCCAGAAGAGGAGTTTATGCTTGTTCAAGTTGCTGCTTTGAACTCGCTGATTGGTTCCCCGCTTTGCCCAACTTGTCAGCAGCCCGGCCTAGCAGTGCACCGCGAGACTGAACTGGGACTAGCTGTGAAGATGGTACTTTCATGCATTTCCTGTGGTAGTACCCTACAGTCTGAGTGGTCCTCACAAAGGAAGAGCGGCTCTAGAGCTTTCGAGGTCAACATCAGAGCTATGCAAGCAATAAAGAGCATTGGGAAAGGACCAACTGCTCTTAATGACTTCTGGGCCACCATGAATGTCTCGCATCGTGGGTTACACCACAAAACATATGATGGGCACCTCAAAAAGACTTTCAAGCCTGCCGCAGCGGCAGCTGCACACAACATCTTCACAGATGCTGTAGAGGCAGTGAAAAAGGTGTACACTGAAATGGAGACAACATTTTCAAAGAACATTACAGTAGTGTATGATGGCACATGGTTGACACGCGGCCACAGCTCCCATACCGGCGTAGGCTGTATAATTGATTTCCATACAGGGCTTGTGTTGGACTGCATAGTTCTGTCCAACTTCTGCCTTGGGTGCAGCCGACAGCCAGCAGAAAGTGACCCCAACTATGCTGAATGGAAGCAGCAACACCAGTGCCAGAAAAACACTGATGTGAATTCTGGAAGAATGGAGGTTGAGGCTGCACTACAGCTCTTCAGGCGCTCCTTGAGCAGAAATGATCTACGTTACACAAACATAGTTTGTGACGGGGACAGCCGCATGTTTCGCACTCTATGTGATGAAGAAGTTTATGGTTTTGTGCAGCTATCTAAAGAGGACTGCATAAATCATGTTAAAAAACGAATGGGGGCTGCACTTCGCTCTTTGGTGGCCAAGGCAAAGAAAGGAGAGCCACTAGGTGGAAAGGGGGGCCTGACACAGCAGCTCATCAAAAAACTGACAAACTACTATGGCCTTGCTCTGCGGAACCACTCGGAAGTCGAGGAAATGCAAAGGGCAGTAATGGCAACGTACTACCACATCACATCAACAGATGATGAGCCCCATCATGAGCTGTGTCCCCCTGGCCCCCTTAGCTGGTGCAACCACCGGTCAGCTGAGGCAGAAGGGCAGCCAGCACCAGCTCACAAGTACAAGCTTTCAGCTAAAGTTGCTGAAGCACTCCTGCCTGTGTACCAGCGCCTCTCAGACCCTCAGTTGCTGGCCCGGTGCAGAGGAGGCAAAACTCAAAACGCGGCTGAGAGTCTCCATTCAGTGATATGGTCACTAGTATCAAAAGACCAGCATGCCTCACTGTTTGCTGTGGAAACAGCAGTGCACGAGGCAATTTCAAAGTACAACTCGGGCAGTCTGAAAGCTTATTCAGACCTGTGCACAACATTGGGCCTGCGCCCTGGTGCCCTCTCTCTTCAGCGGGCTGTCGAGAAAGACTCCCAGCGAATGAAGAAGGCACACAAAGTCCATCTCCTGAAAGGACAGAGGGCTAAGAAGTCACCTGCTGCCAAGGACACCAAATTCTACAATGCAGGAGCATTCTAGACAGTGTGTGCCAGTATGGAACTTTGAGGCTTGTTTTCTCAAAAGTTTGTTTTGAGCTTATCACCTCGCTCGTGGAAAGCATAGCACGGCAATGGGAGCACGGATTTTAATCCTGTTTGTTTTGCTGCAATTGGTGAAGTGTGCCTTATGTCAAGACAGTCTCAGATTTACCATTTAGGCTCACCATTTTTTTATTACACAATAATTGGAGCATGATACATTCTAAACATAAAGAGAAGGTGCATACTATATCGTTTAGAAGAAGAGCAGAGAAATTTAAAAAGAAATTAAGAGAATCTTGACTTAGACTATACTTCTTAGTAACTATTAAAAACATTTACAGACCCATAACCCATTTTGCTGTCACGCTAGGCTTTCCACGAGCAAGCAACATGGAAGCAATATATAAATAATGATAAAATAAAAACTACTGAAGATATGATTGTGAAACTTTGCAGCTGTCTGTCTGATGCTATTTCGAACCTGTATGCCAAATTTCATCACTCTAAGATAAAAAATGAAAAAGTTAGTTCCGATCCCCTCATCCCCCCTTAATAACCGAGGAACATCAGTATTACGAATTCGGCTAAAAGTAACAGTGCCGCAACAGAACAGAGTGCAGTAGCTATCATCATCATGTTGAGTGCCAACTGCTTCACCACGAACTTCACAACAAAGGGTTGGCGATGTTCGCGCAAGATCCAACAGTGAATGCAGCTAGCGACGCCGCCAAGAAGAAGCCAAAGCAGTTTTTGCTGCAGGACAAATTGGACGTATTGCAGGAAATCGACGCAGGGAAAAAAGCAAATCAACTTGTGCAGGCAGCGTGGCATTGCCCTATCGACCATCGCGACCATTTTGAAAGACCGAGACAAGATTGTCAGGGTTCACCGGGAATCGCAACTCGCTCCTATGAGGAAACAGCTGCTACTGGGAAACTTCCGAAATGTGGACTAAGCTGTTCTCATGTGGTTCAAAGATGCCAGACTGCAAAACATTCCCATGTCTGGCCCAATGCTCCAAGAAAAAGCCAGTGAATTTCCCGGTGCACTTGAAATAACTGGGTTCGACGCCAGTGCTGGTTGGCTTTTTCATTTTCGCCAAAGGAACAGAATAACTTGGCCGGTAGTCTCGGGCAGGAAAAGGCTGCGTATGGAGAAGGCGCACATTCCTGGCGCAATGACCGTTTTATAGAGGTACAGTGCAGTCCACTTATAACGATATCGAGAAAGACGAAAAATATGATCGTTATAACCGATGATCGCTATATCTGGACTGCAGTTATCAAAAAAAAAAAAATTAAACGCGTTTGCGCTCTTTACCTTTGCAGCTCTGAACTCGAATTTGCTACTTGCTCTAAAGAATAGATGATGTATACAGTAGGCCGTGAAAAACAAACTTTATTTCTAGCGCCAATGACCGTGTCAAGGATTAGGCGCGCCAAAATAGTCCGAAATCTGCACTTGCTTTTGCGGCAGCTTCAGCTTCACAACCGCGGTGTGCATGGATTCCAGCTGCTGCGCGAACACTGGCGGCAATCCTTTAGCATGCATAAAATCAATTAAGGAGTCGATCGACGACAGTGCACTTTGCGTGGACATCGTGGTCGGGGTCAAGGAGCCACTGTCGATCTCGTTGTCACTGTCGCTGATGCCGTCGCCACCGTTGCACAACTTTGCCGTCTGTCGAGACAGCACATCGTCGGCGATCGCTCGTCGGTGACCTCATCGCAGAACGAGGCAGCACTGTCTGCAGTCAAAAACTCCTCCTTCGACACACCACCTGTGTCACCAGTAGGAACGAGCTCCCAGAGCTCGGTTATGTCAGCGGCTTCCACCGGGTCGGTCTCAGCGGGTTGGGGAAGTTCGTCCTTACGCACAAAGCCCGCCTTCTTGAAGCAATTGGTGATGAACCACTGGTAAAGCGCCTCTTCAACATCGGCGTACAAAGGTCTCCAACCCCTTTTCCGCTGATCGGAATGGCCGCTGATAGCTCCTGCCTTCACAATCGCGGCGCTCCCGGTTTTCAAGATGGTTGATATCGTTAACTGGACGAGCTCATACTTCTTCACGAGGGCGCTCACCTTGAAGCCGCATCGAGAGTCCTGCAAAATATCCATCTTCGTGTCAAGCGACACAGCTTTGCGCGTTGTCGGCGCCATCTTCGAACTGGGTTGAACCGTTGGTTGCACGCTGCTTCAGTGGCGTCAGCCTGCTATCGCGAGAGATACGCGGGACGGGCGCCACCGCGCCGCTTTGCTTGTCGCTTCTTTTTTTCTTTCTCTCTCTTTCGGAGCGACTGTGGCCGACGCGCATGAAGCAGCTAGCGCCATCTTGTGGCGCGCTGCGCCAACGTTGGCTGCGCCTACTCGTGCGCGGGCGGGGCGAGACGCGCTGCGCGGTAATGGCGGCAGATACGAACTTACGGAGGTAAACATCGCCTCGTCTCGACATCGTTCGTTTCAGGGAACTAAGCAACGCAAACGTTACGATTATTTGGCGCGGAAAACGCCGTCCAGACTGCAAAATTTTTATCGTTATATCCGATATGCGGTGAATAACCTATCGTTATAAATGGTTTTTTTCCCCATAGACCTAATGCATAAAATGACACTCTCATGTCGACCCATCGTTATAACCGATATATCGTTATATGTGGTATCGTTATAAGTGGACTGCACTGTAGCTGAATTGTACTCTGCAGACGATATTTTCAACATGGATGAGACCTCATGTTTTTATCAGCTCCTGCCAGACTGGACGATGCACTTCAAAGGGCAGCAGGGGGGAAGAAGTCGCTTCTTTGCTTGACAGTCCTGCTCTGCTGCAATGCAAAAGGCACGTAGAAAATTAAACCGCACATGGTTTTCTCTGCCCCTGAGCATCTACAGAAGCTATGCAAACAGGTTTATACAGAGAATAACAAAAGGCACGCATGTTCTACTCAACATCGCAAACAATTTGTAACCTGAACTTATAACGTTGTCTGTGCCATTCCACTTTCATGCGGAAGAATGTATGTTGGTCAAACCAGCAGATGCATCAATGAGCGATTAAAAGAGCATCGATATAGCGTCACTAGGGTAATCTCTGGTCATTTGGGTATTCACTGCCGAGATTGTTCCTGCAAGCCCATGTTTGAAAGTACTTCCATTCTGTATACGGTTCATCGCAGGATGACGAAGGAGATTGTGGAGGCCTACAATATTGCAAAATTCGAAGAAAAGTTCGTAAGCAAGCCTTCGGTGTCGCTACCTGAAAAGGAGATACAATTCCTCGGTTTACCTTTGGGACCATTGCAGTACATGTTTTCACCATGCCTTTCACACGTGTACGGTTCATCAAAACGCACCACTGAATGTTCTTTTTTGCTGTCACGTTTGTTTCCGCTCGTACGGTGTATATTTATCGATGCGTGCGAAAATAAAATCCATAGTTGGAAGTGAAGCGCTGTGTCTGTGTATCTATTTCTTTCTACGTCCTCATTCAGTCACTCTTCTACTCTATCATTATTATGTCCAATGTACTGTTAAAACCGGTATCAGTATAAGTGGGCTTGCCTCTATTAGGAAACTTAGCTAGTGCAGTAGTAAAGCAGCCACTCTTGCCATGAGAAGAATGATGGTGAGCCAAAAATGTTGCAGAACAAGAAGCGTCTGGCAATTCCTGCACCAGCTCGCCATGACGTTAATATTGACAGCATCTAGTCAGTTGTTTAACAGTAAAGAAGGTCCAACCCAGCCATTTCCGAGAGTTCTTCCTCTACTAAAATGGTCCGAATAGGAAAAATATACTTTGAAATTTTTAATGTCATAGCGCTGTAATGGCAATCTGAGGTTTCAACATGAAAATCAAAAAAAGGGAAGTGTGGCTTTTGTTTTGTTTACAATAAAATAGATTTTTCTCAGACGATTAAATAAGAAAGACATTTTAAAACACTACTTTAACAGTCTAAGTTAGCTGATCATTGTTGTTTTAGTCTCTCATTAACATATGTATTGGCACTTAATTTTTTCTAACATGACTGCCCTTACTTTTACAGATAATGCAAAAGAAGAGACCCCTGGCTCTAAAAATGGAGAAAGTAGTGATGTAAGTTTGTGAGTTTCCTTTCTTCAAGCCATTCGTGATGTTATGCTCAGGTGGTTCAAGTATGGAGTGAACTTATACATTGCATAGAAATACACATGGGCATGAGAGTTGACAGCTGTGCTGGCTCGGATGCCTGAATGATCTGATTTTCTGAATCAACGAGGGTTGAATTAATAAGGATTTACTGTACTGCAGCAAAGGGCAATAATCACTATGACGGAATAGTGGATATAACGAAGTACCGTATTTACTCGCGTAATGAACACACTTTCTCCCTGAAAAATATGCACAAAGTTGGGGGGTGGTGCGTACATTACGCGGGGGTAAAATTTGAAGCAGTTCCCTTTTTCTACGGCCACCTCTAAAAAAGTCAGTTTCGCCCGAAATTCGAATCATCGATAGGGATAGTAAATGTGTAGACAGCTATACAAAGTAAGGATAGTAGTTTTAATGGCCATATAAACTTTATAAACATTTGCTTCGATGCAAACTGAGTGGCGAGAATGCAGCACACGAAAAGGTATGAGCCGCCATCGACTCGGGCGCGGTTGTGCAGTATGCAGTTGCTGCCAGAGTACAGCGCTGCTGTGCCTTCCCCCCAGGGCCTCTTGTGCAACAACGAAAGATGGCGCGCAAGATTGAGCAGCGATCATTGGCTTCCCTCGCACGCTTTCACTCACACCTACACCATGCAGCATGTGGTGGCGACGACGACTGCAAAAATTCGCCTGGGGCGTCCATATTAATTGGTATCGCAATAAAAGTAGGAGACACGGAAAACTCAGCATCCGACACGGTGTCGGACACAGTTGCACCCACCGAACGCCATATCAGACGCCGAATCGTACGGTGTGTCTCCTACTTCACGGCAGCAAGTTCAGGGTGCGATCATTATGCAAGAAAAAGAAACAAAAATGATTGGAAAAGTGGGGACTGCGTTCATTATGCGAGTAAATATGATAATTTTGGCTTTCCCTTCAACCTCATTATAATGAGGTTCAAGTGTATTGAGTTGGTTAAACTAGTCTTTATAGTAGGTTGTGTTTTTATATGACAGATAGAGTGAGAAAGCTTATTGACTGTCAGTGTTGGTCTCATTTTACTTTTAGTGAGAACCAGTGCAAAAAGCCGGCTTGTTTTTTTGAATGATGCAGGAATTCAAGAGCTTCTTATGTACTGTTATTCAAAGGATATTGATGTTGATTATGAGGTGTCAAGGGGGAGTGACAGTGATGAGCAGTCTTTGTTGCCTGATGAACACTAATCATCCTAATTAAAATGATTAATTAGTGTAAGTTATAACTTTTAAAAATTTTACCACTGATCACTAATAACGTAACTAATTACATATAGTGCAGGACTAGATATAATGCATTGTTTAATGACTCCCATTTATCTTCCCATAAAAAGCAACTTACACGCATACCACTTATAGGGTAGCTGCGCGAGGTGAAGTACTGGTTGTAATGTGGTTGCTGGAAAATTTCACAGAGAAGCGAAACAGCGAACGGACTTCTCATCGGGGTACGCCGGCCGAGGGGGGAGTGACGAGGGTGACGCAGAGGAGGAAGAGGAGACGTGGAGCGAACGAGCAAATTAACAAAAATTGAAGGGGGGGGCGATGCGGTGGCAGCGCACTTTTGTGAAAAAGTTTTGAAATGTTCAATTACATATCGTCGATAAATATCATTTGATTTGAAAGCCTGCAAATGTGTTAGATGTACAAAAATTTAATTAGTTGTACTTTAGAATAACACATCACCCATAGAGTTCAAGTTGAATTCCCAGAAAGGAATTTCGCTGACTTTGTTTTTTCTTAGATGTTTCGAGGTTTGAACTGCAAACACTGAACCCCATAAATCTGCTTCCCACATTTTCAAATGTTTGCAGAATCCTGCTGTTGCACTTCCCTGGACTGAAAATACTTCGGAGTCTTCCATAGGCAATGTTGGCCCCGGAAACAATGAAAAAGACGGAGATGCATCCAGTGATGACGAACGGATGATAATTTGTGAAGATGAGGGTAAGTAGACTGCTACTTCTTGCATGTTCAGCTTGAAAGCAGAAAGTTTGGAATGCATCTGGTGATAATTAGCATATGAAAGCTTGTAAAGCGGAAAGTCAGTGTAGTGTTACATCCCCATAACAATATTTTGCTATTAAGAATTAAACATTGACACTGGAAATGAATAGCTTCAAGTTTCATATTTCAACCTTAATATCTTGGCTGGCTTTTGAGATTAAAAAAAAAAGAAAGAAGCTGAAAAACACAGGCATAAAGAACGAAACTGTGCTTGTCACTACAGTATGTGTGGCATGCTTTTTTGAAATGATACAACTGACTGTGGTAGCTGAAGTGAAATAGAAGCTGCATCTCCGGTCACAACCCCAACCCATGGCCCCGACAATTGCCAAGCGACCGTCTCATTGACACGTTCCGTCGTGCGCCCAGAATTGGCCAGTGTTGGCTTGACCAACGTCTGCTCAGTTAATTGACCTGACTACACTCCGTCCAGCACTGTAATATGCACCCACAGCCTGAATGCCCCTACGCGGTATCGCAATCCGGCCGAATGGCGCACTCCAGATGAAAAACCTATATGCTTCACTTGTGGCCGTATCGGCCATATTTCACGTCACTGCCGGTCTTCGTGGATTTCGGCCCCGTGGCCCTACCTCCCATCTTACGGCCCTCATGTTGCTCCTCGGTTCCCCCCCCAAACACAGCCAGTACATTCTGGCGACACTTCTCTGCCTACCCGCTCTAGCCGCTCCCCTTCGCCACGTCGCCGCTTCTCCCGATCGCCCCCATCTCGTCGATCATCGTCCCCTAGCTCCTTCCAGCGCACCCTTCTGGAAAACTAACGGGTGCAGCACCTGGAGGTGATGCTGCCAAACCGACCTGATGCAAAAATCCTCTTCTGACCTTGCCCACACATCGAAACCTCATTAAAGTGAACGTGGATGGTGTACTTGTTACGGCTCTGATTGACACTGGTGCGCACGTATCTGTAATGAATGCTCAGCTTCGGAATCGTCTCAAGAAAGTCCTCACTCCTGCCCCGTCGCCTGTGGTCCGAGTCGCCGATAGTGAAACACCAGCTGTTATTGGCATGTGTCCGACTCGCGTGAGTGTCGCCGGACATCATACTTCTGTTTTATTTTGTGTACTAGAGCACTGCCCTCACGACCTCACCCTGGGCCTTGACTTTCTGTCTACACATTCTGCTTTGATAGACTGTTCTGCCGGTGTTGTGCAACTTGCTCTACCTGCTGCTATTGACCCTCGCGATGGTGCTCCGATACGGCTATGCTCCAGAGAGCATATTCACCTCCCTCATCGTGCCGTTACCTACATAGGTCTCTCCCCCGTTCTACCTATACCAGACAGTGACTACATCGTATCCCCTAATCCAGATGTCCTGCTCTCGCATACCGTCGCTTTTCCTCACACCGTCATTACCATTTCGGACAACACGTCCTGCCTTCCACTTGTGAACTTTGGACTTTGTACACAAGTACTCCTGTGTGGAACATCCCTGGCGCAAATAACGCCGGCCAGAGACTACCACATTTCAGCTTTAACTTGTAACAGCTCCTCGTGTTCAACTCTTGCTTCGCCCCCTGCCCCTTCAGACTTGAATGCCCTAACAAAAATAATTGCTCCCGACCTTCCGCCCCAGCGTGCTAAAGGACTACGTTGCCTCCTTGCCTCATACTGGGACATATTCGACCTTGGAGAGCGCCCTCTAGGACAAAAATCTGTTGTAAAACATCGAATAAACACTGGTGATGCGAGCCCCTTCCATCGGCGACCCTACCGCGTCTCGCCTACTGAGCGACAAATCATCCAACATGAAGTTGACAAGATGATATCTCGAGACGTCATCGAAGCTTCTTGCAGCCCATGGGCATCCCCTGTTGTACTAGTTAAAAAGAAGGACAACAGTTGGCGATTTTGCGTGGGTTATCGACACCTCAACAAAGTAACAAAGAGGGACGTCTATCCGCTACCACGCATTGACGATGCCCTAGATTGCCTGCATGGAGCACAATATTTTTCGTCCATCGACCTTCGCTCTGGCTACTGGCAAATTGCCGTCGATGACATGGACCGCGAGAAGACAGATTTTATTACTCCCAATGGCCTGTATCAGTTCAAGGTGATGCCTTTCGGTTTATGTAATGCCCTGGCCACATTTGAACGCATGATGGATGCCCTCCTACATGGTTTCAAGTGGTCCATCTGCCTCTGTTACCTGGACGACTTGATTGTTTTTTCTCCGACTTTTGCGACACACCTCGAACGCCTATCGACGATCCTCTCTGTTTTCCATCAGGTGGGGCTACAACTAAATTTGTCCAAGTGCCACTTCGGTCGTCGGGAATTCACAGTCATCACTGATCACCACACTCTGTGTTGCCTTTCGTCCCTCAAAGATCCTTCAGGGCGCCTTGGCTGCTGGGCTCTGCGCTTTCAAGAATACAACTATTCAGTTGTATACAAGACCGACCGGTTACATCAAGATGCAGACTGCTTGTCGCGCCATCCTGTCGACCCTCCTGACGTTTCTGCTGCCAGCATACCTGTCACCGTTCTCTCTCTGACTGCTTTTCGTGATAATGGAGCCGAACAACGTCGGGACGCCTCCTTACAAGACCTTATTCAACGGCTCGCTTCAACGACGCCCGATCCTTCCCTTCGCATGTTCGAACTCCAAGATGGTATATTGTAACTCCAGAACTCCGCAGTCGGACGCTACCACCAGCTGTTACAATGGATGAACCGGGACCGTCCCAGGCTGCTGCTCCCGTGCCCCCGGCCGTCGTCTGCTGCTCTGGTGTTATCCGCCAGCGCGATACGGCTATATTTAGCGGCACAGACGACCACGACGTGGAAGACTGGCTCGCCGAATATGACCGTGTAAGCGCCTATAATAAGTGGGACGACCGCGCCAAGCTCACAAATGTCATATTTTACTTGACTGACGTGGCCAACCTATGGTTCCGCAATCATGAAGCCGATTTTACCACCTGGTCGGCTTTCACGGCGACTTTGGCTGAGGTCTTCGGCCGTCCCGCAGTTCGCCGGCTTCGCGCTGAGCAGCGCTTGCGTGGTCGAGCTCAACGCCAGGACGAGACCTTCACCAGTTATATTGAAGACGTGCTCTCGCTCTGCAAGCGCGTCAACTCATCCATGGATGAAGCAGACAAGATCAAGCACGTCATGAAAGGCATCGATGAGCATGCCTTTCAGATGCTCGTCGCGAAGAGTCCCCGGACTATTGCCGAGGTCATACAGCTTTGCTAGCAGCACGACGAGCTGCGCAAGCAACGTGCATGAACACACGCTGCTCAGCAGGACACTGCGGATCTATCCCCGTTGGACTTCGGTCGCGACACTGCCGACATCTCTGCTTTCATGCCGGAGATAAAGCAGTTCATCCGCCAGGAAGTCGCACGCCAACGCTCTCTGGCGAATAGCGCACCCGAGCTGTCGACAACCCTGGCTCCTTCGCTTCGTCACGTCATTCAGAAGCAAGTTGCTGCGGAGCTGCCATCTGCCCCTCCTCCGCAGCCTCCAGCTGGACCGCTAACGTACGCTGACGTCACGCGGCCTTACACTCCTCCGGCTCCTATTATATTTGCTCATATTTCCGGCGCTTCATCCGTAACTTTGCCTCTATCATTGCCCCCTTGACGCAGCTTCTCACCGGCAGTTCTGACCTATCAGCCTGGTCCCCCGCATGCGACGACGCATTCCAAGAACTGCGACGCGTTCTCACCTCTCCTCCAGTACTGCGACACTTCGATCCCTCTGCACCAACTGAGATCCATACGGACGCTAGCGGTGTCGGGCTCGACGCTGTTCTTGCACAACGCAAGGATGGCTTCGAAGAGTACGTCGTCGCGTATGCCAGCCGCACCCTTACCAAAGCTGAGGCGAACTACTCCGTTACTGAAAAGGAATGTCTGGCCATCATTTGGGCAATCGGAAAATTTCGTCCTTATGTGTACGGGCGTCCATTTGACATCGTGACCGACCATCATGCCCTATGCTGGTTACCTACATTAAAAGATCCAACTGGTCGGCTCGCCTGTTGGGCATTGCGCCTACAAGAGTACGACATCCGTGTTGTTTATCGCTCCGGCCGAAAACATTCAGACGCAGACGCTCTATCCCGGTCACCCCTGCCCTCCGGTCCTGACCACTCGTCTATTTCCACACATGGAGCCTTCGCCCTCAACATTACCGACATGCCATCAGAGCAGCGCAAGGACCCATGGATCTCTTCGCTTATTGACTTCCTGTCTAGCCAGTCGCCAGCGCCAATTTCTCGGACGCTCCGTCGTCAAGCCGTGCACTTCATAATTCGGGATAACCTGCTGTACCGCCGCAACTACAATTCGAGCGGTCGCAAGTGGTTGCTTGTTATACCCCGACACCTGCGCCTTGACATCTGCGCCATGTTCCACGACGATCCCCAATGCGGCCACGCTGGTGTCTTAAAGACATACTCTCGCATCCAGCTTCGGTACTACTGGCGCGGTATGTACCGCTTCGTTCGCCAGTACGTCCGGTCCTGCCTCATATGCCAACGACGCAAGATGCCACCTCAACATGCCACCGGCCCCTTGCAACCTTTACCATGCCCCGCGCACGCGTTCGACCGTGTCGGCATTGACCTATACGGTCCGCTTCCCAACACTCCAAGTGGCAACCGCTGGGTTATTGTCGCTATCGACCACCTCACGCGGTACGCCGAAACTTCAGCCCTAGCATCTGCCACAGCAAAAGACGTCGCCAGTTTTATCCTTCGAAACCTGATTTTACGCCATGGAGCACCTAGAGAATTACTGAGCGACCGCGGTCGCGTTTTTCTCTCCGACGTCATTGCAGCATTGCTAAAGGAGTGTCGCATCATTCACCGCACCACCACGGCATATCATCCTCAAACTAATGGGATGACGGAGCGTTTCAACCGCACCCTTGGCGACATGTTGGCCATGTATGCTTCATCTGACCACTCGAATTGGGATCGCATTCTGGCTTTCGTCACCTACGCTTACAATACCGCCACGCAAAGCACCACTGGGTTCTCCCCTTTCTTTCTCCTTTACGGACACGAACCTTCATGCACTATGGACACGATTCTGCCTTACCGACCAGACGCTTCGGAGTGCACGACTGTTTCTAGAGTGGCTGCTTACGCCGAAGAATGTCGCCAGCTCGCTCGTTCGTTGACATCCCAGGACCAGTGGCGCCAAAAGCATCGCTATGATTCATCTACTGCGGCTACGTGCTTTGCTCCTGGCTCGCTGGTCTGGTTGTGGGTGCCCTCTACTCCTCCAGGCCTTTCCTCTAAGCTGCTCTCCAAGTACCACGGTCCTTATGGTGTATCCACACGACGGACGGCTCCGCGCAAATCTGTGCCGCGGACGCTTATTCCGCCGCCCGTCCGGCTGCGAAGCGCATCCAGACGACGGACGGACTGAGTAGACGACCGCGCCGGAAAAATAAAGATGGCGGCTACGCCCGAAGCGACTGCCGTCTGCCTCGAACCTGTCAAGTCGTCGTCGTCCACTGTGTGGCCCGTAACTTTCAAACTGAGGATTGTATTTGGTTTAAATTTGTGTCCAGAAGCTTCGACAGCAATGTATTCGTGATGAGTGGACACCGTTTCCGAAAGCGATACTCAGATTCTCGGCGTGTAGGCTTAGAGTGGCTGTATTGGCTGAACATGGCCTCGAAGATGTTGCGGCGGCCCGCGCGGATCTCAGTGGCCGTAAGTTAATATAATTGCTTGTTTCTACTAACTCTAGATGGCGCCATCGGTGTAACAAAGACTTTGTCATAGGTGTTCTCATTCTGAATGAAAATGGAGATTGAAAGGAAACGACGGTTGGCCGCAATGGCTGTTGTTTTGTCCGAATTGGACACGAATGGTGTCAGCAGCGATGAAGCTTGTGCAGAAAGATCCCAAAGCCGCGCTTGTTGCGAGACTGTAGAGCATGCTAGGCTAAATCCGCAGCATTCGACCCCCAAAATCCGGATGCGAAAAATAGCTCGGCATTTTCCGTCCGTGGGAGTCGCGGACGACGTGCGGACGGCACAAATCGGTGACGTGTAGTCACGTGATGCGCAGTCCGTCGCGAAAAAGACGGATTTCGTCCGTCGTGTGGATCCACCATTATCGGGTACTGAAAAAAACATCCGCGGTCAACTACCTCATCGAGCCAACAAAAGGGCCTTCCGACCAGTGTCGTCGCGGCCAGGAAATTGTGCACGTCTCCCGGCTCAAGCAGTGCCATGACCCTTCTGTGTTTTCCTGCCCTTAGGTCGCCAGGATGGCTACTCTTTCAGTGGGGAGTGATTGTACTGAAGGCACTGGGCAGTGGGCATGGTGCTAGTGAATGAGAAGACGACGACGAGGTGTGCTTGCTTCCCCGTTTCGAGATAGCACCGACCTGTTTTAGGCCTACCGCTGCAACCTAGAGCTAGTGCTGCTAGGCGAACACCCCTGTTGCATACCATTCAAACATGCACCCGGATGACCCTGCCCGACTCTTCGTCATGCTTGAGCATCTGCATCAGACTGTTCTCGCCCAGCTTCATGACGTACCGACTGCCGGTCACCTTGGCGTATCACGGACTTATGACTGCGTTCGTCGGCGCTTCTATTGGCCTGGTCTATACCGACGTTTGCCGTTATGTCGCTGCGTGTGACCTTTGTCAATGACACAAAAAGCTGACCACACTCCCAGCTGGTTACCTTCAACTACTTGACTTACCATCAGAACCATTCTTCCGTGTAGGTGTTGACCTTTTAGGCCCTTTTCCTACGCCTGCTTCGGGAAACAAGTGGATTGCTGTAGCAACAGACTACACCACCCGATATGCAATCACACGGGCTCTTCTGACAAGCTGTGCTACTGATGTGACCGACTTCCTCCTAGAGAAGGTCATCCTTCACCCCGGCGTCCTTCGAAAGCTCCTCACCGACCGAGGCCACTACTTGCTTTCTAAAGTTGTCAATGACATTCTACACTCGTGCGCGACTAAACACAAAGTTGCTACTGCTTGCCATCCACAAACGAACGGTCTGAGTGCCTTAACCGCACCCTTACTGACATGCTGTCCATGTATGTCTACGCTGACCATCGTGACTGGGCCGTTGCGCTGCCATTGCATTGATGATATTTAGGTATAATTTGTTTTATCACTGAGTAATTCCTTAGAAAATAAGGCCAGCATCCTGGACACCTATACAGTCGCCGACTGATAAATGGGACACCGATAATTCGGACAGCTTCGCGGCACTGCCAATGGCCCCATGGACTTAACGTGTAAAGACGACTGATATTTTGGACAGCTCTACAGTCGATTATCCGGACTCCGTCCGTGGCTGTGGCACATGCCAACTCTGTTGCCATTATCTCCTTTGGCAGCCTCGACGATACATCAAGCATGGCCTCAGAGATTAGATGCTAGACGGTAATTTCTGAGGCCTTGTCTTGGTTACCGCTCTACGCCTCTGAGATTTGACTGCAACTGCCAATCTTGGAGGCCTTGAGGTCGCATCAACATCGCGATCATCACATCCTTTTCCGGCACCCCCGTGCATGGCCCGCTATCACCATTTGTCGAGTTTGCCTTGCGGACAGCATTGTGCCATGCTGTGCTTGTTTGTTTAGTTTGCATTCCAGAGACCGCTCTGCTGACTCCAAGAAGTCTTTCTCGTGAAGTTATTGATAGGCCGAGTCAAATGGCACCAACGGGACCCTCGTAGTTGGACTCCAAATGAGTCTTGAGTTGCAGTCCGAATGAGCCCAACTACGCAACTGAAGAACTGAATTGAGCAAGACCTCCCACTGTCAAACAGGGACTCTGACTCAGGTGATAATGTGCCGTGTGCTCCGGAACATTCCACATGGGGATCTGACTCAAGCCATCCCTGACCTTCTGTCGGTGTACAGCAAAACTCAAAACTGGCAGAGATACAGGCGGACCTGGTTGCACGTTAGAGGAAGTGCGTAGCAGCAACACATCAACCACTTGTTCTGTCCACAGGGGCCTTAAAACGTAAATAAGATGACCTTTTTTAAATACATACGTTTTTTCGGGTATTAGATAGTTCGGACTTATTTGCATTCCCCGTGGAGTCCGAATTATAGCTCGTCAACTCTAAAGTGCAGTAAAGATAGTAGTGCTTGGAAGTGTCTTGTGGTTTAACTCAGTCAGCTGTTATGGCCAACAGTATTCCTGGCGCTTCTTCGAAGGTGATCCCCGACCGCGATCACTGCTCGGGGGTGCTGTGGCAGCTCACATAATTTTCGCGTGTCTGTTTACCTTGGAAGATGTGTGTGGGCACTGCGCTTGATACCACCTTAGCTGTAACTACGCAGTCTCACCGCATACGCACTCACCGTTGCGTTGGATATAGCTATAACACCTGGTAGCTTCCAGGGGCCGTATTCTGAAACATTCACCTTCCGCGAAACTATCACCTTGGCCACGTCTCCGCCAACGGCGCGTGCAGATTGGCTGTTTTAGCAAAACCGGAAAATAAACAGCGCAATCTTGTAGTTCCAGCCTACGTCATTTTAATGTCATGGTGACAATGGATGCTCTCGACATGTATTGAATAGACAAACATGTCATTTGACGCTCGGTTGGTGGTGGAGTGTAGTAGATATGAGAGACGGTTGTTTATAGTGGTCTTTTCGGTGACGTCTTACATGCATTGTTTTGCGGCGATATTTGTTGATTCGTTTAAAATAAAACATTTCAAACTTCCTTTTTCAATTTATTTTACCTAAAGTGGCTGTAGCCAACCCTAGTCAGTGCGCAGAACCAGTACTGCGGCCACTACACTTGAAAACAACATACCCGAGCCCCTCTGCACTCGCACGGTGTGCTCTCTCATGCGATGTGAAGTGTTCGAGAGCACTTGTTGGTAGTGCACACTGACGTCACGGGTAAGCAGTCGTTTGATTTACTGAACCTGACTATCGCAGTAGCGAAACTATCGCGGAAGGCGAACATTTCAGTATACGGCTCCAGGGTGTTGTTTACGCTGCGCAGCAGCACAGGCCTTGGATGCTTATTGCTGTAATTGCTTCACTCTTCGTACAAAACTGTTATTAATAAAAGGCTGTGTACATTTATGGACTTGTATTTCTGAATGCGCAATAAAGCTGCCACTTAGAAAACTTAGAATACAGATTTTGCTTTCGTGTTATGACCAATTTCTCTAAAAGAGGAATTGACCAATTTTTTTCTTGGGTTCCTCATCCTAGGCGATGGCGATCCAGTCATTGACCTCCAATGCAAAGAAAGGGTGGTCGAGAGTGATTCAGAAGGGGGAACCTCTGACGCTTCACCCCGCCTTTCGCCTGTGGGAGCTGGGGCACCATTGGCCGAGGGCACCCACAGGCCGACACCCATCATGAGGGAGCCCATGTCCCTGTTGGAGGCTACGCCACTGGCCGCTCCTCGGCCTCTGGGCGCTGCGGCCACAGCATTTCACCCGACAGGCGCTGTCTTCAAGGGTGTGCAGTCTCCAAGCAAACGCAACTTGGCACTAGAAGAGAGGCATCGTGAATCTGTAAGCATCTGTTGGCGTAGCGACAGCCTCGTCTCACACATTTACAGTGTCGTTTTAGCTGCATCGAAGTGTGCAAGTGCTAATGGTCCATTGTGGGTGGTACCTCGTTGCTGTTTAGCCTTATTGGAAATTATATGCACTGAATATTGTCTTCTAAGCCACAGATGGTGACATGCTGATATGTTTTGAAGGGCTGCTCAAAGCCTCAGCACCTGCCTTTGTCTTGCTTACGACGCAGTATCGTGACAACTACCAATAAAAGATTAAAAAAGTGCTCCTTAATTAGATTTATTGGCAATTCAAATAATTTCTGCACAACCTTCTGCGTTTTAGCTGATTGAAGTAGCATATTTAATCTAATGTAATGCGAGGGCATACTTTCCACACATGCGAAATAAAAACATCATAAAACCACGAATTAATGCGAGATGAACAGAAGAAGAAATTGTACCTTTATTCAAGTAACCACAATTCAGAAACAAGTTCTCTTCACTTACCGTCATCGTCTGAAGTGGAGACAGCTTTCCTTGGGCACTATTCTTGGGTGATCCCTTCCGGAGACAGTTTCACTTCCACAAAATTTTGCATGACTCAGCCCCAAAAGCGTTTTTGGTGCTGCGCCAAGCTTATCAGTGCCAACAGCACTATCACCTGTAGGCTTCGAGGGGTTGGCTGCTGGTATGAGCAGAGTCTCGCAAAAGCAAAGCTATCTCCATGAATGATCGCACAAGGTCACGTCATCTTTCAGCTTGTTTGAGATAAATTGATTTTAAAGAGGCCACACAACCATTTCATTTGGCAATGGTACCAGGCAGTTACGAGGTCCACAGAGCCCTTGCGACCGGCCTTGCATTTAAAGAGGGTCTCCCGCTGGTCCTGCCATCCGTGAATTGTTGACATCGAGCTGCCAGCCACGGCGGAGTTTCCTCCTTCTTGGCTATCAGAATTGCTCGTCTCTCGAAGCAGGAATAATGTCAAATGCGCTATGTGCCACAAGTAAGCAGAGTTGAATTGCGAAAGACCGCAGAGTACTGCAGCACCATAACCTTAACACCACTCACAAGTACAACGAAAATGGCATCGATATCAACAATAAAAAAATTTTGACTGTGGTTGACTTGTCTATGGATTGGATCGAGACGTAAAGGTACAGGTTGCCAACACAACTCTAAAAATCGTGGAATTTAAAATATATTTTTTTAGAGGTGCTAATTCTGCCGTTATTCGAATGTAACGCAAGGGTCGAGTTGAAGCAACGTAAATCATGCAAGAAACTCTCGTTACAATCAAAGGAATACGGTAAGCTCATATACATGCAGTCAGCAGTATAGTCGACATTAACAGCCAGTATTTGTCCAGCTGCTTTCATTGCATATGTATATGCATATAGATGGCTGTAACAGCCACGCATGTGCAATTGTCACATCCACAGCTTTAGACAAATGGCCCCAAAATATTTCAGTGACTTCATTTCCGTTTGAGACATCGTTAACGCAGTAGGTGAACAGAACTCTTTTGTAGAAAACAGTGATGCAATCTAGCCATGTCGAGAGTTTTTTGAAGGTAGGTGCATCCTCAAAACCCTCGACCTTCCAAGCCCTTTCCTGTACTGCTATCTGTGTCAGCTTGTATGATTCTGTGAGGTGGTTTAATTTTGTGAGGACAAACAAATGAATGTTGGCAAAAAAGCACGGTCTTCCCTCGGGTAAAAAAAAACAACATATTTTCCCAGAGTAATACCGTAGTTACACGATTGTAAGTAGACTCGAATGTACGTCGACCCCCCCCCCCCCCCCATATCGCGTGTGACAGGAAAAAAAAAGCATTCCTGAAGGCGCATTCCATAACGAAAATTTATTAGTAGCTGGCATGGTCACTGGACTGCTCGTCTTCACTTGTGCCATCGTCCTCACTAGTGCTGCCATCGTCATCGCTGCTACGGTCCCACAGCGCGTCTTCGTCCAGCAAAATTCTACATTTGGCAAACGACCGCACTACGACATCATGTGGAACAGCAGCCCATGCCGAATTCGCCCAAACACATGCAGCTGTCAGGGAAGCTCTTTTGACAGGTCCGGTTGGCATAAGTTCGCGGTCTTCTGCCGCCAGCCACTCGTACTCATGGCGGAGCAGGTCCATAAAAGGCAAAGGTCTGGGCTTGTTTCATGACCATGTTGCACTTCAGTGGCAGGGACCAATCACGCATTTCAGCGACGTAAGAGAGTTACGGGGAAAGAGAAACACGTGAGCAGTGTGTGCTCTTCCATGAAATATTGATACTCCCTGCAAGCACCGCCATTCTGGGGCTGCTGCCGCGACTGGAACAGCGGCACTTCCATCAACTATCGACACCACCCATGAGTGTTGTGTGTGCTATAAAACTCTAAAAAAATGTTGAAAAACCCTTCCAAAGAGCGAACAAATGCACGGGGTAGCGAAAACTACTGTTTGCGATAGAGCAAACATAAGGTCGTAACTACATTGTAGCTCCTCTGATATCTTGTTGGTCTCGCTTCTTTGTCGGTGCCATGTTTTGGTTTCGATTGTAAGCCTTTTGTAAGTCAAATTTTAAAGAATAGGTCGACTTACAATTGTGTAAATATGGTAGCCTATTCTAGCTTTAAAAAAAAGCATGGAAGAACAGTGTTGCTATTATACACAAGTCCGTACAACAGTCAAAATTTTCTGTGCATGTGGCCAAAGCCATTTTGAAAAGTTTTATTCGTGCACTCCTGATTGGCCATCAAGCTTATTACATCATGTCGAAGCCATCATCTACTAACAAAACTGCTTCCGCCACAGGTTTCTCCATTGCGACCAATAGCATCCAAGCCTCCCGCAGGCATGGAGACCATGCGGCACGCACTGCTAGTTCCACCCACCTCCACAACGGGTGCGCAGTATGCCATTTTGAGCCCACCATTGAGCCGGACTGAGGGTGGTGCTGACCTGGCAGGACTTGTGCTGCGGGGCCCATCCTTCAGCGCTAGCCCACCCAAAGGGCCCAGCAACATTCTGAGGCCCGTGCAGTTGCCTACTGCTGCCACACAAGTCCAGTACCTGCTTCCCTCCTTTACTGTCCAGCCTGGATCTGTAGGGGTCAAAGGTCAGTGAGAGATTTTTCTTTTTTCTAAACAGCGGTAGCCATTGTGTATTCTTAAACGGCTTAAATGTGTTGTAATTTTTGGCTGTGAAAGGGCAGCTCGCCTCCTTGTGCTTTTGCCATGCAGTGTTTAATTTGTATCAACCTCCACTATTGCCGAACTCTTTTTTAAAAAAGTCCTATTAAATAATGGTGGAGCGCAGACGTTTTGGTGTTGGTGACCTCGAGCGGGGATTAACCTGGCTGGGCGTCCCATGGCCTTGTCGACTAGATGTCAACAAGGCCATGGATATACACAGAGGGTAAGTTGCCCTTCACGTGGTTTATGTTACCCCCCGTATTCTGAAAGTGTCACGACTCCAGTAGGAGCCTTTTCGCGAGTTCGTCTCTGTTTTGGTTTCTTGGAAAGCAATTTTGTGGTCGGCGTCTTCAGAATATTTGGCGACGGCGCTGCGTATTCGGTTGAATGTTCCGACGTCATTCTCGTGTTGTCTGATTCTTTTTTTTAGATTTTTTGGTTTCCCCGATGTACGACACTGGACAGTCAGCACGCCTAGAGCTTTTTATTTTGGTGGACAATCTTTTGGTTTAGTGAGGAGGATATTGAAAGTATTTATTGATTTGTACGCAACCTTGAGGCCTTCTTTTTTCACTATTAATCTGAGAGCTTCACTGGTACCTCTGACGTATGGGATGAACACTCATTTCCAGGGTAGGGGAGAAGTCAACGGTTGAAGGTCCCATAGTTTGTTTCTCCTTTTTTATTGTTGGGTTATTTTTCAAATGAAGTGGTCTGTTGTTTCTCCTTTTTTATTGTTGGGTTATTTTTCAAATGAAGTGGTCTGTGTAGCCATTCCTTTTAAGTTTGTTTAGAACCATTCTCTTTTCTTTCTTTTGATCTCATTCTGATGAACAATGAGTTTGGGCACTTTTGAATGAAGAATTTACTACCAAATCCTTGTGGTTTGCCGATGGTTGGATTCGAAGTGAAGGTAGTGGCCCGTGTGGGTTGGTTTGTGGTAGACTGAAAATTTTAGAATGCCATCTGTTCATGTAACTTGTACATCTAAGAATGGGAACAATCCATTCTGTTCGTGCTAATATGTGAGCTGTATATCCGTGTCAATGGAATTTAAGTGTGTCTGCAGGTTTCCGACTTGCCCCATCTTCACGATGCAGAAGTAATCATCCATGTATCTGAGGAAAACTTTTGGTTTCGGGGAAAAGGTACTCTGAGCTCTTTCCTCAATATTCTCCGTGGTCAAGTTAGCCATGGCAACGGAAATTGAGGCCCCCATGGGAGTTCCTTTAACCTGCCTGTAATAGCTGCCTCCGAAGATGAAGTAGGTATTTGACAGGCACAGTTTGAGAAGGTAGCAGATCTCGCCTGGTGCCTCAGTTCAAATAAACCGGAAGTGCGAATTTAGCATGTTCGAATTAACAAGATTCAACTGTATAACGGAAATTTTTAGCACGGCCTGGTGAGAGGCTCATTAAAAAAATTACTTTTTTCATTTCTATATGAACAAATATTTGATTTTGTTTCAGTGGCTTTGTAGTGCTCTAACACTGTGGGCTTCATTTCTAAGTCTTAAACACCTATATCATGTTGTAGGAGTGCTGCAGATGGCCATACCATCTGGAAGTATCCAACTTGGCACACCCAATACAACTGTCGGCAAGGTCTTGGCATCGCCACCAATTGTGTAAGTTACTTGTCTAATACCAGCTCTGTGTTATGCTATGCATTCATCTTTGTTTAGCATGTACAGTGAACATTTGATTTTTCTGACTCTTTAGAAGGGCCGCAAAACCGTCCAGAAAAAAACTGGCAGTCCGAAAAAATTAATCCATGCCTTTTACTGCCCCCAAGGGCTCAAATCTCCTCAAGCATATCTGAAATAGCTGTGAAAGCCTGCCAACACATTTATTAGACGTATCGGTACATGTGCTGGGGTAGGAGATGACGGGTGCACGCATGTGTAATTAAGGAATATACATACCGTGTCCAATGACAATTGCCCCTTCCCATTATTGGTATGTTTCACTGCAATACTTTGTGTATGCTTCACCGCGTAACATTTCTGTATTAAGGCGAAGCTGACTTTCGGGATCCGGCATTATGCAACGCATCGCACTTTGAAGCCGTTGGAGAGGATTACAAAGGCAGAGTCGGCGCCGTTGCTAACAGCAGCGAATTGTTTTAATGAGGAAAAAAAAAACGGCATCGAAGAGCAAGAAGCTTGGTAGTGAGTCTCGAAGTAGCCAGGTGTTGCCGCGGCGGTGGCTACGGCTGTCTGCGGATCTGCGTGTGGGAGCACCGGTTCGAGGTGACCAGATAATCAAAATGGCTTCGATTAATGCCATTTTTCACAAAAAGTAAGGAAAATCTTATGTCAAATGCTTTTTGCGTCCAAAACTTCAGACGTTCTTATTAGGGGTATGCGAATATAAAAATTTTTGAATACGAATTGGATATAAAAGCTTAGCTTCGAATATCAAATTGAATAATGATATACACATGCATTTATTAGCAAGCTGGTATAATTTGTTATGTTGGAAAATTGCAGTTGCATTGTCAATCTTAAAAAGCTAGACTAGTAAGCCGTTATGCTAAAGCATTGTGTATTTAGCTCATGTTACCTTGGAAATGTAGTAATTCCCACTAGCTGTCCTTGCCAGACTGTACCTTGTTATACCGATCAAATTCCCGCAAACTCGGAGGCATTTGACCCTGTGCCAGTTGTCACTCATCGCACTTGCCGTCAAACAATAAGCTCAAAATTGAGGGGTGACACTGCAAACAAAATAAATAATAATTGTAGTGGGTAACATGCTTGTGGCGCTGTCACAGAATTATTCTGTCACAGAGAAAGAATGCTTGGCTATAGTTTGGGCGTTAAACAAATTTCGCCCTTACTTGTATGGCCATCCGTTCGATGTTGTGACAGACCACCACGCGCTCTGCTGGCTTGCGTCACTGAAAGACCCGTCAGGCCGTCTTGGACGTTGGGCTCTTCGGCTCCAAGAATTTGACATTCGCGTCATCTATCGATCCGGGCGCCAACATTCTGATGCCGATGCACTCTCCCGATCGCCCATGCGATCTGACGAAACGCCACCCTCACCCATAGAGTGCCCGGTTGCTACGCTTGCTGTTACCGACATGCCGTCTGAACAGAGGAAAGATCCGTGGATTGTGTCTCTCGTTGACATTCTTCACAGTTCTTCGACGGCTACATGCCCTCGAGCCCTTCGTCGCCAAGCCACCCATTTCGTGCTACGGGACGCCATCTTGTACCGCCGAAACTATCAGCCGGACGGTCGCAAATGGCTGCTAGTCATCCCTCGCCATTTGCGCTCCAACATATGCACGTATTTCCACGCCGACCCACAACAAGCTCATGCTGGCGTCCTGAAAACCTACGAGCGGCTCCGCCAGCGCTACTACTGGCGCGGCATGTATTCTTATGTCCGCAAATACATTCGGTCATGTGTAGCCTGTCAGCGACGCAAGACATCTCCTCATACGACAGGCCCTCTGCAACCTTTACCGTGTCCTGCACGTCCTTTTGATCGGATTGGCATTGACCTTTATGGGCCTCTTCCATCCACTGCTAAAGGAAATCGTTGGATAATTGTCGCAGTAGACCACCTCACAAGATATGCCGAAACTGCTGCACTTGCTTCGGCTGCTGCTCGCGACGTCGCCGCATTCATGTTACGGCATTTCATCTTACGGCATGGCGCACCGCGAGAACTGCTCAGCGATCGAGGCCGTGTCTTCTTGTCCGAAGTTATTAATGAGCTACTCGCCGCTTGCCGCACTATTCACCGCACCACTACGGCGTATCACCCACAGACTAACGGTCTAACGGAACGGTTCAACCGCACTCTTGGTGACATGCTCACCATGTATGTTGCGTCTGATCATTCCAATTGGGACGATGTCCTCCCTTTTGTGACGTACGCGTATAACACCGCCGTTCAGGCTACCACAGGCTTCTCCCCATTTTTCTTTCTTTATGGACGTGAACCATCCACTGAATGCCTCTGAATTCACCCCTCTTTCCGAAGTTGCTCGCCATGCTGAAGAGTGCCGCCAACTGGCTCGCTCGTTCACGTCGGATACCCAAGGAATCTACAAAGATCGCCACGACAACGGGCAGCCCACACAGTCCTTCGCCGTGGACTCTCACGTCTGGCTTCAGCTGCCCTTCCAATCTCCAGGCCTTAGCCCAAAGCTCGCTCCGAAATATCAGGGTCCGTACCGGATCGTCGCGTGTACATCGCCGGTGAATTATGTGGTCGAACCGGTGACGCCATCTTCGGACAAACACCGCCGTGGCCGCGAGACGGTTCACATCAGCCGCCTGAAGCCGTACCACGACCCCCTTATCGTGTCATCACCTTAGGTCGCCAGGATGGCTCCTCTTCACCGCGGGGGCAATTGTAGTGGGTAACATGCATGTGGCGCTGTGCGGACTGCCACCGCTGCGGCGCGAGACCCGAGCTCGGGCTGCTGATGCGAACAGCTAGGACTCGCGATCAAGAGCCACTTGCGATCCCGCATACGAGCTGCAATAAACCCCCTTTCACCCCTTTCATTTGGTGGAGCTGCGGGGTAGACCTCGGAAACTGGAACTCCGAAGCCGGACGCTACCGACTGCTACGACCATGCCTGACGAAACCACCCAGGAAGATGCACCACAGCCTCCGGCGGTCATCGTTTCCAGTGTGTTGCGCCAGCGTGATCCTGCCATCTTTAGCGGCACTGATGATCATGACGTGGAGGATTGGTTGTCTTCTTATGAACGGGTGAGCCAGCATAACAAGTGGGACGACGTCACCAAGTTGCACAACGTGCTGTTTTACTTAACCGGCGTCGCGAACCTCTGGTTCCGAAACCACGAACACGATTTCGCCACATGCATGTTACCCACTACATAATAAATAGATAAATAAAAACAGTTGCTGTCCACAAACCCGTGCTCCTTGCTACTGAAAGGCTGGCTTTTCCGCAAAGTTGACGTTTAGTGGCTAAGTTTGTTTTGCAGGTAAAATTTTGCTAGCAGCACGAAGTCACGAAATTCAGCACAAAATTGCCCAAATATTATTATATTAGATAGAAGCAAATGCTAAGAACATTGTTTGCTCCCACATAGCCAGCAATATATTATATTGAATTCGAATATTCATATCCAACTGAATATTTAAACATTTTCAAATATCTATTCTTCAAATCAAATACAAATAGTAAAAATAGAATATTCAATAATATTTGAACTTTCAAATATTCGCACACATCTAGTTCTTGTACATTGAATTATCGGGCATGTCGGAAAAATCAGGTGTCCAGAAAATTGTTCGTTGGCTGTATTTGTACAGTTTTCAACATGCCAACTTGTGGTTGCCATTGCTTCTGAAAGCTTCCTGAATTATTTCATTGTGACACTCCTTTCTTTCTCCTTTGTGTCTTAAACGCATGCAGGGTGTCATCACCGCATAGCCCATCACTACAAAGTGTCATCGTGGACGCTGCTAGCACCTTGCAGCCCCCACAGATACAACTGACTCCTGCTGAGCCGTCATCCATGCCTCGGATGCAGGCATCTCCGAGTGCCCAGTGCCTCATTCTGCCTGAAAGGTGAAGGTTCATCTACTGCAAAAGGGTGATAATTTGGGCTAGCACATAGATATTGTAACTTAGTACAATACAATACAATACAGTGCAATATTCAGTTTATTCACCAGATAGTACTGGATAGCTACCTGGGCTGAAAGCTGTGTGGACAGCTTAATAGAGTAGCAGTGCCAGGTATGGGACAAATTGAAGGCATGAGCAAAGTGCTCACTGTCTGACTGTCATCTTAGCTTTATTGCACATAAAGGAACATATGAATGTCTCAGAATAAAGAAAGGATGTGAGCAGGAAATAACCAAGCAAAATAGCAAGCAATATTTGGTTTGAATTTGTATTTTGTTGGTTGTTTGCGTTCCAGTACCTTTATTTAGTATCTTAAGCACAGCAAAGTTTGTTTGGCAGTCAGCACATTGTCCCTGCTTTTCGTTTGTCCTGTCCCTTCACTATAACTCTAATAAGCTATAACATCTACCAACACAAGTAAACACAGACCTGCATTCCAATGTTCATACCTCCTGACATATGGAAGCTCGAGTCCTGAAACTTGCCTATTATCTTGTACATCGAAGTACAAATAGAATGTTTAAATTAATGGTTTTTTAGGCATCAGAAACAAAGTGTGATCGCTTGAATGTCAAAAAAAAAAACATTGGTTGTCACAGGATTCAGATGCCAGCATAAAGAAATGCGCACATTAAATTTTTTTGCAATTCTAGTCAATTCATACATATAAAACCATTAAAAACATGTTGCACAATGTTGGCGGTGCAGATACACAGCACTCCTAAAACAAATTTGATGAAAGCTTTGGCATGCAACACACTGCATGCAGAGACTGTGTACCGATGCACACCATATTTTTGTGCATATAACCTGCATCAAAAATTTTTAAAAATTAACTTACGAAATAACTTAAGAAATGCAGTAAAGCGGGCTGCGAAATATATTAGAATTTCACCTTGAGGTGTGGCTTCACCACATTGTGTGCCATGCTGTCATAAAGCCACACTTCAAAGCAAAGTTTTTGAAGATCAAAATTTTCGTTGTCTCTTTGGGGACCCTGCATGTTGAAACTCCCTTCCCTTTTTCATGGTTGCCATATCACCTTTTATTTTCAAGTTGCCATTTTGCGTTTCTGCTCAGTAGTTACCGAATAGTGCATGCGGCGTCGGCAAATGAGAACTGTGATCACAGTGAACTGCAGTAGATGGCATTCCTTTACAATGTAGCAGAAGCTTAAGCTTATCAGCATTGCCTATGAGGTGAGGAGCAGAGCTGCTGCCCGAAGATATGACGTGAATGGGCCATGCATCCATGAATGGAAACTGTTATTGCAAAGATTTGAGCATTGTTGTATGCAGTTATTTGTGCAGGCTATGTGCACAGCTTTTCTTTGCAGGATGGCGTAACTGGGGATGCGGGTTATATGCGGAGGCGAGTCATACATGGGAAAATAAGGTACATGACACAAACAAAAATATTGCTGTCAGCTGGGAAACTCACTTGACCAGTCAAGGCCTGAGATATTTGGCAGAGTTATGCGGAAAATGGAGGCAAATAGCGAAAGTACAAAGGAGCAGAGAAATTTACATGCTTTCTTTCCATGATCGTGATTGGCGGTTCTCTCTTTCAACACAGAAAGTCCTTAGAATAGGTAAAGTAGGGCCATTTATTGTTGAACACTACCACCACCTCCTCTCCTGTGCATTTATTTCATTGATGGCTGCAATCATGTGACAGCAACTGTAATGTTAAATATCCACACATTCTTTGTACTCAGTGGCATGCATGCAGGTCAGCCTGACGGAGCAATCAGTCCAGAGCATTCGATAGGATAATATGGCGAAAAGGGTGCTCTGCATTCTTAGAGAAGCAACAATACAGTAGACCAAGCTTATTATGACCCGCGGTAACCCAGTGGCTATGGCATGGCACTGCTGAGCTTGAGCTTACGGGTTCAATCACTGCTGCAGTGGCTGCATTTCGATGGGGCCAAATGCAAAATTGCCTGTGCGCTTAGATTTAGGTACACTTAAACTTAAAAAAAAAAAAAAAAAAAAAACCCGGGTGGCCAAAATTAATCATGAGTCCCCCACTATATGGCATGTCTCATGATCAGATTGTGGTTCTGCCAGGCAAAACCCCAGGATTTAGGTAATCTTTAGGCTCGTTCTGTGTAGAATACAGCGAAGTGCAGAGTGGAGAAAGAGCAATGCAGAGTTTGTGAAAAGGGGCAAGAAGCTGATACTTGCTGCTGACGTTTTGAGAGAGGGAAATGTGGAGGGGGTGCTAATTTAGTTATAAATTCACTGTGCTGTAAATTCATACGGGACTGTTGCACTTTTTTCCCATTTTTCTACTAGGTGCAACAATTCGCCATCTGCTTCTCCTAATCCTCCAAAGATCCGTTGTGTCATTCCATCCAAAGGTACGGACCTTTTCTTCTCTGTGGTGTGTGAAGTCTGTAAAAAGATGAATGTTTCCTTTCGGCACAATGTGTAGCATTCTGATGGCGCACTCTTACTGGCATGTCACTATACTGGTGGACAACATTCCACGGCACTAAATGAAAATCTGCAGAGGGAAAGTGCACACATGTGAATACTCCTGCGCATTGTCTTGCGGTCTTGTTTTCATTTGTTTTTGTTGGTTCTGTTACGGTAATTTTTAGGGCTGGGCATCAGCTAAGATTTTCAGTTCAGTTAACTAGAACCGGTTTATTATTGCATTAACTAATTTATTGGATTTGTGGATCTATGTCATGAGCTCAAAAAAATTAAGAATTGGCAGTTTATGGACATAACCGTTGAAGATAAAAGCAAACTCTGCTATAGTGAAACCTCATTAATACGTAGTCAGCTGGGAATGATGTTTAGGTATGCACTAAACGATGTACAAATCAACCGCCAATGCCAGTTTAGAAGCTACTTACTGGCCAGAGAACTACGTCACGATGCTCTCAAACGCATACACTCAGACAGGCTTTATTTGTCAGTAGGCAGCAAAAAATCGGCGATCTTCACTTGTTGCCGTTATGGCCTTGCTGCGACACCTTTGTACTCAGTAAGGCCGTGAGCGGGTTTGTCTGTAAGGCCCACTTCTCTGCAAAAGCTCGCATGATGCTCAAAGCGCACGCCGGGTCAGATAATGAAGGGCTGTCCACTTCCACATCGTCATTGTCATCATCATTTTCGCTTGAAGATGGGCGAGGTGGGACGACAGCAATACTGTCACTATTCGAGAATTCCGCAGATGTAACAATGTAGACGTCTTGATAACATAAACATGACACGCTGCAGCAAAGCCCTTTGATCCCCACGACAACATTATGACTGCAAACACACTGATAGAATGAAGAAGAAAAAAATCATGCAGGTACTTCTCAAGGAGTCGTCCAAGAATGCGTAAGCATTGTGCCACTTGCTCATCGCCATGCAGCCTGGTGTCATTATCAATCTTGATCCGGCCAGTACAAACAAATGAGAGCGCTACGGTGACATGAACTGGTGCGGACGTCAGCGCAAGGTGCATTGATAACGCAAAGCAAAGTACTGCAGGTGTCAGTGTCCAGTGCACTGATGATGTTCCGATCATTATAAGCCGTTACCGCTCATTAGCGCCTTATCCATCCGCGTCGAACCATTGTGATCCGTGATCACAAACGTACACTGGCGGTGCCTGCATATATGGCACGGCCACACGGATCATATTTTGAAAACTATCTGCGACGCGGACAGAGAGTGCAAACTGCTAATATACGCGCACTGTGTTTCCGCCGCTGTGCGCTGAAGACAGACGCATGGGCCCACATTTCAAGAGCGATCTGCGAAAGGGGCAGGGTTCGGCTTGTGCTAAAGGGGCAGGGTTCGGTTTGTGCTAAGAGCTTTGTGAGTGCTGTGTTCTCGCTGCTTCGTTAGTGCTGAAGTGACAGGCAGCATGAAGGTACAGTCGCTTGCTGCTGTGGGCTTTATCTTGAAAGCGGTCGTCTTACGAGACGAATGGACGGACGGACGGACGGACGGACGGACATTTTTCTCATTGGGTCAGCATAGAAATGCCTACGTATCTAAAGAAAATGTGCTTTTGCGCAGTTACTACTTGAATTGGATTGGATCGGGTTCGACGGTGACAGTGAATTCGCACCCTTACCGGCAGCTTCTTTTGCGTTACAGGAAGCCAATCTCGAAGGCCATGCTTTTGTGCACTGCAATTAGCAACAGCTGTATGAGCAGAAAAGACGTCATGGTGGTTATGTTTCAACATCACTATCGCTGGCAGCTGTCGTCCGGGTGTCACAACATGAGAATCGAACGTCTGCGCACATGAGATTTTGCCGATCTTTTGCCTGTGTGTGTATAACAAGAAAGCAAACAGTACGCGCTAACCGTTTAGTGGGCACTTAGCAACTCTGGCTTAAGCGGCCAGCCAATACATGGGGTTCAATGGGGGCTAGGTGAGGGAATCTTCATGACTACGTTTAAACCGCAATTACACATTAAACAGGTACGTATTAATGAGGCTTGACTGTATTTGAATTGCTAGTTGGGTTTAATAGCATGTCAGACTCTAATGAGCTTGTTAACATTCCCCTACAGCAGAGAGTTTCTTTGTGGAGTTGCTAACATTCGTTCCAGCTGCAGTGAAGAGACGTACATATGGCATTGATACTGCTGGAACATACATCGCTATCTTTGCAATGATTGTTATGTTTGGTAGAAAGGAGCCCTGCTTTTGTCACTACTGCGAAGGATCCAGGTATGTGATCTGGGACTTTTATGGTATGACAAACCAACAAGGATCGCACATCTCATCACAGGACGCTCCACTCTATGTAGTGTGTCACTGGCTATTTTTTCAATGGCCATGCACCAGCATCTGCTGCAGATACTGGATTTTCCCTACGTTGGCATGAAGGGCAGCATGCATTGAGTGGCTTTTATTACAAGAGAACCATAGGTGTCATCTTGGTTCAAGCTAAGCAGGGATGTTGGTGCCATTGCTTGCCAAATTTTGCTCACGTAACCTTAACTGGTAGAGAGATAAAACTTTATTATGTCCTTGATGGGGTTAAGGGGTGGCGGGGGTCGGGAGACTAACCCCCAATCCCCCCCTTCCTCAGACGGCGGCCAGTCCTTGCTTTCTGGCGGCATCTTCGGCCATCCGGACGGCCCAGAGCTGCTCCTCTGGGTCCAAGCTGAGCAGCAATGTCTCCCACTGCTCGGCCGTACTAATGATGCGTGTGTTAGTGCGAGAGGTGTTGGTGGGTGAGGCTTTGGGGCATTGCCAGATAATATGATCGAGGTCAGCGCGGGCCTTGCACGCTTTGCAGAGTGGGGAGTATGCATCGGGGTACATGCGGTTGTAAAGCACGGGGTTCGGAAAAGTTCGTGTCTGAAGGAGTCGCCAAGTGGTGGATTGAGATTTATTCAGTGTTTTGTGTGCCGGGGGGTAGCGTAACCGCTCTTGTGGTAGTGCAGGAGAATTTCTCTGAACGTAATCATTCGGTCCCGCGCGTGACCGCGATGCAGAACAGAGGGCTGGTCGGGATCGGAAGACGCAGGTGAAGGATGATGCGCCCGGTGTGCGAGAGCTCGGGCGGCATCGTGGGCGGCTTCGTTTCCAGCCAGACCCGAGTGACCAGGGGCCCAGATGATCTGCACGCGGCGTTGCCTTGGGGGAGGAGTGCCAGAGAGAATCTTCTGCGCTTGGGGTGCTATCAGTCCTCTTGCGTAGTTACGAATGGCCGTTTTTGAATCGCTGATGATGCAGTGTGCATTGGTAGCCGCGTAGGCCAAAGCGATGGCCGTTTCTTCTCCTACTTCGGTTTGCGTGGCGAATATTGATGCGGCCGCGGAGAGGCGGTACTGCGAACCCGCGACTGCGACGACTGCCATAGCGTTTTGGTTGGGGTACTCTGCTGCGTCCACGTAGGTTACGTCAGCGGCTTGGTCGTAGTGCTTTTGTAGTTGTTTAGCTCTTTCTGCACGTCGCTCCGGATTGTGTTCAGGGTGCATATTGCGAGGTATGGGCGGGATAACTAGCTGAGCACGAATGTTTGGAGGGATGGGTACTTTTGGTCCGAATTGGGTGGTGTAGGTTATGCCTAGGGTGCCTAGAATGTGCCTGCCCGTGGTGGAATTGGCGAGTCGTTCGTATTGGCTAATACGGTGCGCTTCAATAAGCTCGTCTATGGTGTTATGAATGCCGAGGACGTCCAGTTTCTTGTTAGAGGTGGTGATGGGAAGATGTAGGTAGAGAATCTTTTTTATTAAAGCATCAATTAACCGCCAAATTAGGTGGTCAGTTGCCCTGTTCTACTAATTTTTCACACATTTTGATTGCTTTCTCCCACCTGACTAATAGCTATACCCCTTAAAGTAGCCTTGAAACACTTTTTGAACATAGTAGGAAAATGTTGCTGATTTGTCGTAGAGGCTGCTGAAAACATGTGAGCCAAATAATACTGTACAGTGAAACCTCGTTAAACCTTAGTTGGCTGGAGCTCGGAAAAATATGTACTAAACGGTAGTACTGCTTAACCGAAAGAGCTTGAGATCGCCCACTTACTGTATTTACACGATCGTAAGTCAACCTATTTTTTAAAATTTGAAAATCTGAAGGGGGGGGGGGGGGTCGACTTACAATCGAAATGAAAACGTGGCAGCGAAAAAAAAAGCGAGACCAACGGGATATCAGGGGAGCTACAACGTAGTCACTATGTTGTGTTTGCTCTACGGCCCCACCCATAGCTTTCCGCTATCTCGTGTGTTTGTTCGCTTTTCGGAAGGGTTTTTCAACATTTTTGAGTTTTACAGCACACACAGCACTCATGTGGGGGTGTCGATAGTTCATGGAAGTGTCGCTGTTCCATTTGTGGCGGCGCCCTCAAAACAGCGGCGCTTGCAGGGAGTATCGATAGTTCATGGAAAAGCAGACACCGCTCACGTGTTTCTCTTTCCCTGTAGTTCTTTAGTTTCATGCATTTGATTTGACTGCCGGCCACGTGCTACTTCTGTGCTTCCTCAGTCGTCATGAGTGCTCAGAGTCCACAAAACATTTGGCGCTCGTTCACAGCGGCGTTGAAGAGGGCTGCCACCTTTACGCTGAAGAAACAAACAACTGCACAGCGGGCCGCAAGTTTGATGTTTCTTAATGCAAGTTTGATGTTTCTTAATGGGTGGTGTGAGAGTGGTGATGGCAGCGAAGCAAACTTTTCACCTGTGACAGCAAGCAAAGAGGTTTCTGCGGGCCGAAGTCAGGACGCTTTCCAGAGCTGAAGGCCAAGCTTGTGGCACACATCGCCAAAATGCGTGATCAGTCCCTGCCAGTGACGTGCGACATGGACATGAGACAAGCCTGGATATTCAGCTTTTAAGGACCTGCTCCACCGTGAGTACGAGTGGCTGGCGGCAGAAGACTGTGAACTTACGCCAACCGGACATGCCCAAAGAGCGTCCCTGACGGCTCTGCGTGGTTAGGTGCTTTCGTCGTGGACTTATGTATGTATGCAAATGCACTTATGTATGCAATGTGGGACCGTAGCAGCAATGACGATGGCAGCACTAGTGAGGACGTGTAGTCCAGTGACCATGCCAGCGACTAATAAATTTTCATTATGGAATGTACCCGCGGGTATGCTAATTTTTTTTTTCCCCTGTCACACGCGATATGGGGGGTCGACTTACAATTGTGTAAATATGGTACCTGTCAAAAACGGAACTCGGAGAGAGTGCGATGAAAAGGGAAAAAACATACAGTATTTATTCACTTCGCGCGACAAAGGTGTTCTTTTCGTTTGATGCCGTGGCCGCCTAGCAGCGATGACAGCAGCCTCAAACTTACTGAAGCTGCGAGCCAGCTTTTCAGCCAGCCACCTCTTCTTGGCATACACTCGCATGGCAAATTCCTCATTGGCGTTGCATGTTCTCCGTGCACGTGGGCGGTAGCGTTGAAGTCGCGGGGCGCCTTTTTCATTGCGGGGGGCTGTTCTCGTCACGACAATTGCATTCATGAGGCTGACGTAACGCGCCGCTTCTGTCACTGTCGGGCCTGAATCGCCCGTGCTGTCGCTTTCCGTATAGTCCTCATCACTATCGCTAGTCGACACTTCGGCAACCACACAAGCAACGATGGCAAAAAGTCCAACCTCATAGCCGACATCTCTTCGTGGTCACAGCAGCACTGCTGAGCAACTTCTACGCATTCCAAATGCCATAAGCCATAGTCAACAGTAGATCCCTGTCGCATGCCAGTGCCGACTTCTTCGTGTCACGTTTGATAGCATGAACGATGTCTAATTTTTCTTCTATGCTGAGCACCCGCCATGTTTTTTATCCGAGCTTCGGCAGGACGCGAGTCCTTCTTTGCACGATGCCACAACGCTCTCTGGCGCAGCGCCAAAAATGATGTTGATGTGGCTTCACGCGCAAACGCACAGGGCGCTTGAAGTCTGCTGTGCTGATCTCTGAGGCTTGTTGTTCTGCTGGACTGCCCGATGGAGGCGACACACTGCCGTGTTTGTGCGACGTAAAGTGGAAACACTACGTGTTAACCGATACGTACGCAATAAGCTGGCATGGTTTATGCGGATACAAAACACATTATGTTCAATGGCTGCTGAGTCGGGGATTTGACTTTGACTGAAAAATTGCTTGATCTCACTTCCCCAATGTCATCATGCAGCATCATCGAAAGCAGCTGGCACACCAAAGCTATTAGCCAATTTCATAATCGCGAGGGCATTCTCAGTAATACATAATAGTTAATATTTAGTTAAAGGAACATAATTGCTAATTTTTAGTTAAAGGAGGCATGACATGGTCACCCAACAATTTGCAGTTTTCCGCGAGAACTCGTAGTGGAGGGTATTATGGCTATACATGTGTAAAAACTGGGCAGTAAAAGCACATTTCTGGCAAAAATGTGAGCTAGAACTCGCCGGCTCTAAGCCCCACCCTCCGGCGCTGACCACCATATTGCCATGCCATATGTGACGTCATGTGCTGCATGGAACCGAGCCATCATCTGCTACAAAATCTGCCACTGCACCACGTGAGGTCAGAGCATAGCTAGCGTCTGTTGTCGTATTTTCTCCAGATATCGTGTTCCATGCTTTCGACACTGCCAAGTTTGTGTGAAGAAGCAAGCAATGAATCTTAGTGCATCAGAAACAACAATGCCGCCGTATACCCTGTGCATTTATCTTCGACCGCATCAACAGCAGCTCAAGGGACGAAAAATGGCCTTGTCTGCACCGGCTGGTGCGCTTAAATCTTGGAGGCCATGGATGAAAACCGTGTAGTTATTGTGGTCAACATAGATTGTGACGTTGGTGTTGCACGAAATGCTGCTGATTCCTTTCCGCACTATTGAGTACGATAGCTTTATTTTATCATGTTTCATGCTTGCAGCGTTACTTAGCTAGCCATTCACGGGAGATGAAGTCTGGCGCTACTTTGCACAATGAAAATTGTTGAGCACATAGATTCTTTACTAGCATACATTTCATGCATGCATGTCTCTCATATCCTTACTCAACTACACTATAATTTTGCTAACCTGCCGTGCATTCTCACCAGTTTTTTTTCTCTAGTTGCGTGTGGCATATGTAAACAAGTGCCTGCGCATATGTGTCCACGATGCAAGGATTTTGCACCATGCACACTATGCCTTAACCTTTACTTAAACTTGCTTTATTGTATGGTGCACCCATTATAGGTAAGAAAAAGAAATAGCAAGGCTGAAGCTTGGCCTGCCGTACGTGGGGCAGTGCACGAACACGGTCGGCATCATGTCTGGCTGCAGCCTCAGCTTTATCACGGGTATCTCGAACTCGGCAAGGAGACGCGAATCTTTATTGTAGGTTGTCTGGTGTGAAGTGTTCCAAGAACAAAACAAATGCGTCAGATGAGCACCAGTCCTTCCTGCTCACGTTCACCTCCCAAGCGTGGCGCTTGACGAGCTCTTTGCGGAACCTGAAGAACAAACGATACTGAGCACTCCTTGCTTCATTCACTCTGCACCGCAGCGCTACATGGACGCCGCCACAGTGGCATTGTTTCAACTGCTGCAAGTTGAACAATTCCAATGGCAAGGGGAACAAAGCAGAAGCTTCCCGCATGAGCGCACAGCTGAAACACGGTTCTTCGCCAGAATATACGTGCTTGCTTGGCAAGCATGCAGCTTGAGACGTCACAGCTTGCGTGTGTGCCAGTGTAGCTCGACTGCTGTGCCGTTCGAGTGTAATATAATAAATTCAATTACATATTATGTGCTGCCTCAAATGCACCAAAATTTTTCCGACGTGTTCTTGAACGCACAAGGATTACCTCACCCAATACAGATTATGATAGCAAATTTGATGTCATGCCCCCTTTAAATGAAAAATGCAATCTTCAAAAGGCAGGAAAATCATTTCATCTTTGCACTGCGCGGAGATGTGTACTGTAGTCTACCACGGCCGCCACGGGGTTCTCCCACAAACCCTTTCCCCACCACGACATTCAACTTTTGGCCGAGGCTTTACTCTTTTTGTTTCTTCATTGTGTAGGTTCCAGTGTGCTAACGGAGATGAAAGCAGAGACAAAACTGGGCATCAGTGTGATAACTCCTGTTATAGCTGAAGGATTAATGAAAAATTTGAGGCATGAGATTCGTGAGACGACGTCCTTAATAGTGCAGCCATTCTGTGATTAGTTAAAGAAGCGTTTTAGGGCGCCTTAACCCTTTGGGTGCCGGGTGGTCTTCCAAAGGGCAACAAGTCAAATTTCTGTCTACATACTCAAATGCTATTTATTGCTAATAAGTTGCTTAACATCTAGCCGACTTTTAAACCTAGAAATAAATAATATGCCATGCTAATTAATGATTTTAATTATGTTAAATTATGTTCCTTAGACAACATAACCTCTTCATCGCTGTCATTGTCCTTTGAAGATGCCTCATAATCAAGATCGAAGGCCCATAAATTGGAGTTCATAAGAACTTTAGGAATTCATGCATTGTGCAAAAATGAGCAGGCTTCTTGTGCGAGGCTGCAATGTTGGAAAATGAGGCACAAGCAAGCCTGGCTGTCGGTAAGCTCTGTAGCACCATCTGTCTTATAAGAACTGTAGCAGCATCGGCACCGCATGAGAGTTAAGTAGACGCTCGCATCTACACGAGGCATGAGCGGCTGGCACGCTCCGGCATTGGCTAGCGTTCCGAAAGGGATATAAAAGAATGCTACACTAAGAGAAGGACTGTTGGTTTTTCCTCTCCTGCGAGAGCTCGAGACTTTACCGGCTTATGTGGTCGCTCGTCGCTACAGTTTAGTGACCGCGGACGTGATACTGCCATACGCTCCTGTGGTAGAGACGACCATGGACCAGACCAACGCTACGAGAGCACAAGGCGAAAACCCTTCCGAAGAACATGGTGAGCCCTCCTGTTCTGCAATCGCTGTCCGCCTCCCGCAGTACTGGGACCAGCATCCTTCGGCATGGTTTCTTCAGGCCGAATCGTAATTTCAAGTCGCTGGTATCCGCTCTCAAGCCTCAAAGTTTCATTATGCCGTCGCAGCGCTCTCGCCCGCTGCCATTGATGAAGTAGCAGATTTGTTGAACTCCCCATTGTTTACCACCGTCTATGATGATCTTAAGGCAGCCCTGCTACAGCGCACAGCAGCTTCACAGCGTTCTCGCATCCAGCAGCTTCTGTCCGCTGAAGAACTCGGCGACCGATGCCCTAGTCAGCTTCTTTGCCGAATGAGGCAGCTGCTTGGAAACAACGCGAGATCCATCGACGACGCACTGTTGCGCGAATTGTTTTTGCAACGACTCCCGGCTAATGTGCAGGTGGTCCTGGTGACAGCCTCTACCATGGACCTTACCGGACTTGCTGATTTGGCCGACAAAGTCATGGAAGTAGCCACCCAACTATCGCAGCCACGGCATCGTCTCCGGGTGACAATACAACCGCTCTGCAAACCCTTCCCTGCTCTTCAGCAGCTCAATCTACTCGACTCCTTGTGTGAGCGCCTGGAACGCATCATCTGCGGAGCGGAACATCGCCGCACGACATCTCATCGCCCATGCAGCCGTAGTTCCAGCAGCTCAAGACACACGGGCACCCGCAATGAAACATCATCTACGACGTCTGGTGTTGCTACTACCACCACCGTTTTGGAAACTACGCTCGTCACTGTCAGCATCCCTGCACTTGGCAGGGAAACAAGCCGGCCAACCTCTAACGGCAACGAGTGGTCCGGCCCAACACAAAAGTCGCGTTTTCTATGTGACGGACAGAGTTACAGGACAATGGTTCTTAGTCGACACAGGCGCTGACTTCAGCATTCTCCCTGCCCACCAGCCCAACCGAAAAGCAACACCTGTGTCGTTTTCGCAAGCTGTCAACGGCACCAGGATTACAGTTTTCTCGTCACGCTCCGTCATACTAAACCTTGGCCTTCGACGAGCATTCCACTGGATTTTCCTGGTTGCAGACATCCATCATGCAGTCATTGGCGCAGACTTCTCGCACAACTATGGACTCCTTGTCAACGTCCAATGACGCCATCTCATCGACTCCGTGACCCAGCTATCCGTTTCCAGCATCCTATCATCAGGCACATCGCCAATCGCGCCTATTCCTGCCATGTTAGATGAACCTTTCGCCGTGCTCCTACGCGAGTTTTCCGCTTTGACACACCTGCCAGACTGGACGCAACCGGTGCAACATGACGTGTGCCATCACATCGTCACCTCCGGCCCACCAGTCTATTTCCAGCCCCGGCGTTTGTCCCCGGAGAAACTCAAAATCGCTCGCGCAGAGTTCGAACACATGCTACAACTTGGCATCATCCGCCGTCTTCCAGTAACTGGGCATCACCACTTAACATGGTGCCTAAGAAGACGGGAGACTAGCACCCATGCGGCGATTACCGGGCACTAAACAACGTTACAGTTCCTGATCACTACCCTCTACCGAACATTCAGGGCTTCACGGTAGCGTTGCACAGCACGACATGCATCACCACACCCTTCTGTCTCATTGAATTTCTCTGCATACCTTTTGGCTTACAGAATGCCGGCCAATTCTTTCAGCGTTTCATCGATTCCGTCACCCGAGGCCTGTCTTTCGTTTTTGCATACATTGACGACCTTCTCGTCACAAGCTCTTCCGCAGAAGAACATCTTCACCACTTGTGGTTGTTGTTTTCATGCCTTGCCAGTAAAGAAATTTTCATCAACGCCGCCAAGAGCGAATTCAGTCAACCCGAACTCGAGTTCCTTGGTCATATCATCGATGCTAACGGCATTTGACCACTGCCGTCCAAGATTCACATCATCGAAAATCTTCCCCGACCGACCACATTCACCAAGCTTCGCCAATTTCTCGGATTTGTCAATTTCTACCGCCGATTCATTCCCGATGGCGCACGACTTATGGCTCCGCTAGACGCTCTGCTGGTAAGCAAATGTAAACATGTGCTTCAGTGGACTGAAGAGACCACCGACGCTTTCACAAGAGTCAAGTCTGCCCTCGCCGACGCCATGCTGCTTAGACACCCAAAGCCAGTCGCGCCCACTGCTATCATGACCAACGCTTCAAACACCACCATTGGTGCCATTCTGCAGCAATTCATCGACAATGCCTGGCATCCACTCGCCTTTTTCTCCAAGAAACTGAAGCCTGCGCAGTCCCGCTACAGCGTGTTTCGCCGTGAATTACTCACCGTTTACCTGGCTATCAGACATTTTCGCCATTTCTTAGAAGGCCGTGCATTTATTGTCTACCACAAGTCCCTTGTGCACGCAATGAACCATTCGGCGCCCTGTTACTCGCCCCGCAAAAGTCTACACCTTTCCTACATCTCCGAGTTTACAGCAACGTTCCACCATATCAAGGGCACCGGCAACGTTCCAGCCGACATTCTGAGTCGCGTCAATGCCGTTTCCACATTGATGTCAGAACCTTTCATCAGCGAGGTCGGCTTATTCGCCAGTCAACAGTGTGACGACACCGAACTTCATACACTCTGGAATTTGTCAATGTACCTGTAATTGGAAGATGTCGTTGTGACCGCAGATGGTGCATCTGTCGTCTGCGACACTTCTACCGACACACCTAGACCATGCATTTCGGCATCCCTTCGCAGACGTCTATTCGAAACCGTGCACAACCTGTCGCACCCTGTCATACACGCGACACAGAAGCTCCTTTCCAGTCGTTTCATTTGGCCTCGGCTAAACACGCAAGTTTACGATTGGCTTCGCTGCTGTTTGTTGTGTCAACACTCTAAGACCCCGCATCACCCCATTCCACCTGCCAAGTCTTCTCTTCCACTGGATGCTTGTTTTGACACCGTACACCTGGACCTCGTCGGCTCTCTCGCATCTTCGAAAGGTTACTGCTACATACTGACATGCACCGACCGCTATACACGGTGGCCAGAAGCTACACCTATATCTGACATCTCAGCGCCCACTGTTGCAGCAGCTTTCGTGTCTACATGGATCGCACAATTCGGCTGCCCATCCACAGTAGTCACGGATCGTGGTCGGCAGTTTGACTCGGCACTCTTCAACGAGCTACTCAAACTACTCGGAATGACACGCTTTTGCACGACTGCTTACCACCTGCAGTCCAATGGACTAGTTGAACATTTTCACCGGCATCTCAAGGCCTCCCTTATGGCGCATAATTCTCCGGAGAAGTGGGTCCTGTATTTGCCCCTTGTCTTACTTGGCATCAGAGCCACACTCAACAGCAACCTAGGTTGCTCCTGTGCTGAGCTAGTCTACGGCACTCACCTACGCCTTCCATGCGATTTCTTTGTCGCCACCACCAAAACACCTATGCTATCACCTGCCGACTACGTTGCCGAACTGCAAGCTTTCTTCAACCAGATACGCCCCGTACCTACATGTTCGCAAGAAGCAAGGTCTCTGTACGTTTCTCCTACACTCACATCTGCTACCCACATTTTCGTGCGTAACTGTGCAGTGCGGAAGCCTTTGCAGCCACACTACTTCGGGCCATATTGTGTTCTCGAGCGTCGTCCAACGACTTTTGTCGTGAATGTCAACAGTCGCTCAGACACAATTGCCCTGGAATGTCTCAAATCCACTTACATTGAAGCACGTGTGCCATTGGCTCCACTAATATGCGACACAACCCTGTTGCATCCTTTAACGCCGCCTCCGTACGTGACACCCAAGACCAACGCCAAGACACGTTGCGTCACGTGGAGTTTCCATCGTTCATCGAATTTTCCTCCTCTCTAGAGAGGGAGCCCTCTGCAGCGGCAGCAGCGGCGGCGTCACATGAAAGTTATGTAGACGCGAGCGGCACGAGCGGCTGGCATGCTCCGGCACGTGCTAGCGTTCCGAAAGGGATTTAAAAGAATGCTACGCTAAGAGAAGGACTGCCGATCTTTCCTCTCCTGCGAGAGCCCGAGACTTTACGGGTCTACGTGGTCGCTCGTCGCCACAGAACAAAAGCAACCATAAAAATTTCAGTTCAACGAACTTCTGAGTAAATGGTGCAACCAGTCTATGGATGTTCCACATTCACGAACTATCTTGGGCTCGGCCAGAGGTGTGCTTTGGCAGCTAGACGAGTGTACTTGTGCACAACACTTGAAGGGTTAAGAACTGTTAGTCACTTAACTCTTTTAAGAAAATGTGCCACGTCATAGCGGTGGTTTCTCACAGCTGCATGAGTCTTCTGCGGCCCTGAGCCTTATCACTGTGCTCCTGCTTGCAGATGGTCGGGGCTCCCCATTGGCTATGCTAACCCCTCCCTCTGCTGCAACCGTGCCACTCGGCTTCAACAAAGCACTGGCTTCCTCTGGAGGCACTCCCCCCACCAGCTCACCTCTTGCTTCTTCACCAGCACGATCTCGTGTCTCACCATTTTTCACTGGTGAGTAACAACTTCCAGTGGGATTCTTCGTCTTTTTTCAAAGCATAGCCTGACTTTCAGATACTGCAGACTCCCTTTGAAGTGTACTCTGTGAAACTAGTATTTAGAATGGAAACAGCACTATCTATTGCGGTAAGACTAATTGATATGCACCAACTAGCCCAACAGCAAACTACAGTCGACTTTCATTGCAACGGACCTGGATAATTCGACAAAAAACATCCGTTTTATCCAAAGTTCGTAATGTCCAAAACGCCTCACTTTTGAAATTTTCGTTCTGATGTCTAACAGCCTTATTGCAAAAGTGAGTGACAAACTTCCAAAGTAACAAAACAAACAAAAAAGTTGCAGTTTCACCCGAAAGGCGAAGCATCGACTGCAATAGCAAAATAAGCAAGATAAGCATGGCAGTAGCAGTGAGCGAATTGACCTTCGCACTGTCTCTCGCTTGAACGCGAACTAAATAAACGTTGAAAACACAACACATACGAAGCTACCGGCACTGGGCGCACTTGTCCACATCGCAGATTACTTTGAAGATAAGGCGTCCACATGCACTTTGTCCACACTGCAGATCGCTTTCAAGATACAGCGCCTGTGGGGGTGAGCACTTTGTCCACATCGCAAATTGCTTTCAATATATGGCGCCCACGGAGGCAAGCACTTTGTCCACATCGCAGATCGCTTTCAAGATACGTCGGCCGTGCCATAAGCAGCAGCCACTGGAGTAGAACACCCCCTCTCTCGCCTCGAAGGCACCGGATTTCCGCCCCACCTTCCTCCCCTGCGCGCAATATTGAGCCGCGATTGTCGGCTGACCCTCGCGAGTCAGTTGTCAGCCCGTGTCGACACTGCAAAAGTACGTTTTATATGCTCAATTTTTTAAGAAATTGCCGCTAATTTCGTCCACTGTAGCAGATAGTCCGTTGTAGTGTTGTACGTTAAAAGCGAACTTTGTTGGATTAAAAAATAGGTAGAACAAACTAAGGCTGAAATATGGTCCGTTATATCCGAAAGTCTGTTGTATGCGGGTCTGTTGTAACGAGCGTAGACTGCATGTAAAACTGGTCACTCAATCTCTGAACAGGGTTGCTATTCTGGATGCTCTCAAATCCCATTTTGATAGTATATTAAAGGGGCCATGAAACACTTTTTGAACATAGTAAGAAAACGTTGACAATCTGTCATAGAGGCTGCTGTGAACATACGAGCCAAATATTGCTGCTCTGCATGCAGCAGAGGATTTACAACTCGTGTGAAAAACGGTAAAAGATAGCTTCCTTTCGCTTCCACAATGTCTTCATGCAGCGTCAAGGAAAGCAGCTGGACCCACCAAAGTTGTTGGTCGATTTCATGATTGCTAGTTAAATAAATTAAACATATACAGTCGCCGACTGATTTTTCGGACTCCAGAAATTCGGACATGCTCGATTATTTGGTCTGCTTCGCGGCACCACCATTCTCCCTATATATCATAATGTATAACAACTGCCGAAAGTTCGGACACCTTGCAACCTCTCGTCTGATTTTTCGGACGCTCCTTGAGCCAACTCGATCGAGAGCACCATGGACCGACTCTGACCGGTGCATGGTTCGACTTGCTGAAAGTCATTTTTGTTTTGAACGGAGCCTCCTTGCTGCCCCACAAAGTGGCGCTACTGCAAATCCCCGCTCATCATCATCGTTTCTGCCGGGTTTGTGGCCACAGCAGTTTCGGTCTCAGCTTAGTAAGCCATGCCAAGACAATCCAGCAGCTGATTTCTTTCTTTGTGCACGACGCTGCGAGTAGGCCACATTTTTCGTTTGTGCGACTGGTGTCCGTGTGATGGCGTGGTGGTGTTTGCTTTGTGCGATGTGTCGAGGTTGCGGTGATCCAACGCGGCATACGGAAACATCGCGTTAAGTGTCTAATGGCGCCGACAGTGCCCGCGCAGACTGCGCTGGGGAATGCCGGCAAGCGAGTGCCGGGAGGCCTAGGATTTGCCGCCTTCCGATGTGCTCTCTACCGACGCCGAAATTGTTCTGCCGAGACCTGCGCAGTGGTTGCATTGCGATCCAGGTGCTGACACTGCCGTAGCGACAGGCGCAACACTCGACAACAGCGAGATCACTCGTCAGGTTTCTGCTGCACCCCCGGACGATGACTCTGAGTTGGAAGATGACGGACCATGTGCCACGCTGCCGTCGCATGTGGAGCGTGTACAAGCAGTGACTGTGCTTTGTGGGGATGCGAGACTCTCACGCGTCTCCTGATATCTTGTTTTCCCGCATAGCTCCCATCTTCTGCAGTGCGGTTTCGCTGCGTGGCCTGGCGCCCGCGTCGGTCAGAGTGGTTGAAGCGCAGTGCGAGAGATGGCACGAGTGTTGCACCGCCTCGCTGCGGGGTTACTTGGGTGCGGTCAAGACAAGGCGCTATCTCTTTGGTTCGCGGACGGCGAGCAGCATGGACGTGCCGCGCGTGTGCCGATCCATGCTTCTGCAAGACCGTCTCGTGAGGCCTCATGTGAATGCGCCACCGTTCGCGTGACCGTACGCGCGAACGACCAGGCATTGGGATAAAGCATGGGGCGAACATATTCGCTCGCTATCCGGTCGCGGTGAGTCGGACTTCCTAGATTTGTCGCGCGCCCATCGGCATGTTTTGTGGATAGCAACTCAATAAATAAATAAATGCCCTTGTGATTGTTCACACTACTGTGTTGTCGTTCCTTTGTCCCAAGAGCATGAGTGTGAGAAGCCCACATCTGGCGCCCAACATGGGGCTCTTCGGGCATCGGACGATAGTTTTAACAGTTTTGCTTTGTTCGAGACCTTTGTTTGAACCGAAGCGTAGGCCTAGCGTGGATTTTGATCGCTAGCGTCGGCGGCGGGCTTTCTTGAGAGAGGCGACGGTGGCTGTAGTGTGTTTGAACTTGTCAACATGCTAAGCCTTTTCGCAAGTGTTTTTTTAATGACATTCGTTGGTACGAGAGCCACGTGGTCTGCATCCTGGGAGAGCGAGGCTTAGCACCCGCGGAGCATTGGCAAGCCTGAAGCGAGTGAGTACGGAAGCCTCGTGGGTGGTCCGAATTTCTTATGTAAATAGCTTCTTCTATCTCTTTGACTCTGATGAAGTCGCGGCTCTGGGAGCCGGGTGGCCGCGGGCCACGGGTGCCACTACGGGCTGACTGGTATTGCGGCCTGGCACCGGGCGCTCCGACACAGTCTGGGATGGTGGGCGCCGTCAACTCGGATGCTGTGTGCACCGAGCGGAGTAAGACTACCTCACAGAGCTGATGTCTCCTCGCGGCTGCCTGTTTTGCGCTCATTTTAGGTGTTGTTTTTGGATGGCGGTTGTTGTCAGGGTAGCGACGCTTTAGGCCTAAGGCTTTACGAAGCTGCCTGTCGCACGTGGAGGGACACAACCTGGTGGACCGTGGCGTTGAGGTGTTGCAATTTGCTTCCCTCATTCTATTTAGCCTCGGACGAATTGAAATTACTCGTTCGACTCAAGAAAGCGAGCTTCGTTCACATGAACTTAGCATCTGAGTAGCTGCCCGATCTTTTGCTAGCCGAGTTGAACATCGTACCAAGTGGGCGATGCACATGCAGACTTCCTCTCCCTTGCACTTCATTAGTGTTTGCCGAGTGCGTTGAGTGTACGCAGCGTGAGTGGAGTCACGCCTGGTTTGCTGTCACCTGCACTTCGTCTGCGCTGCTGCCCCGGACTGGGATCAAGCCACCCCGGGCAATGGTGATGCTGTAGCCGGTGCGGCGCAGCGACTTCGGCGGCCTCCTGTATCCAGCTCACAACCCTCGGCAACGGAGAAAAGAGCCAGCGGTCACCGTCAGCTACTACTTCTCTCGCCAGCAGACCGCGTCGGCGCGAGCAACGCTTGCTCGTTCCGACTACTGCGTCGCCGTTTCTGGAGTCCTAGCCTGGAATCGTGCCATCGAGTCTGCAATGCTGCTGCTGTGACCGGCGGACGCCAGCGGTGTACCCAAGGACAATGTCGGCTCGCATGCTATGGACAGCGTGTGGACATTTCCTCAGCACGGCCACTGTTGCATCTAATACCTTGTTCGCGAAGCACGCCTTGATGTTAGACCGTGTGACATGTTTCGCCGGAATATGTAGTGATTTAAGGTTGGGGGGATGTGGGGAGGCGCAACTCTCGCGCGTCCCCTAATATCTTGTTTTCCCGCATAGCTTCCGTCTCCTGCAGTGCGGCTTCGCCGCGTGGCCTGGCGCCCGCGGCGGTCTGAGGGTTTGAAGCGCAGTACGAGAGATGGCGTGAGTGTTGCGCTGTGGCGGGGTTACTTGGGCGCAAGGGAGAACACGCTTGCTCTTTGGCTGCGGGCCGAGGTACGACGCGGACGTCCCGCGTGTGCACTGATCCATGCTTCTGCGAGACCGTCTCGTGTGGCATCCATCGAACGCGCCACCGTTCGCGTGACCTTATGTGCGAACGACCAGGCGTTGGGATCCAGCATGGGGCGAACATATTCGCTCACTATCCAGTCGCGGTGAGTCGGACTTCCTAGATTTGTCGCGTGCCCATCGGCATGTTTTGTGGATAGCTATTCGGCTAGCAGGCATTGATCTATGAAAGGTGCAATAAATGCCCTTGTGATTGTTTGCATTACTGTGTTGTCGTTCCTTTGTCCCAAGAGCACGAAAGGAGAATCCCAAAGCTTTCAGCCGCCTCTAGTGACTGTACAACCCTCTCCGAGATTTAGGCTTATTTGATTGCGCGTAAACGGAACAGCATGCAACGGCACATTCACGATTTCTTCAGGCCTACTGCCAAGCCCGAATAAGTGCGTGAAAATAAAGGATTTTTTTTTTTCTGAATCTGCTTTTTCGGACACCTGTTTATTCGGACATTCCCGCAGTCCCTGTGAGGTCCGAATAAATGGTCGGCAATTGTACATGTCTACAATCTCAAAAACACAGAAAAATAATTTCGTCTTTGCATTGCCGGTCTACACATGACAATTGCGCCTAGCTGCGTCTGCCAAGCATGGCCTCTGAGATTGAAGCAGTGTGCTATGTAGTGTAGTCTATCGCGGCTGCCATTGAGTGCTGCAACAAGCTGTTTTACTGTATTTTTCCATATTTTGCTGTAGGCTGCCTGACTGGTCTCCTCGCTCCCACTCTCGCTCCGTACACGGAGCAGAGGAGAGGGGGAATATTCTTGGCTTCTCCCTGTGTAGCTTCCAGCGCACTAGTGGAGACGGCAGAGAGAAAAAGGCGCGCATTGGTGCGATAACTCCGCTAATACTTGAAGTATTCGAAAAAGTATTATGGCATGAGATGCATCAGATGGCGTCCTTTAGTAGTGATGCCATTCTCTGATTAGTTAGAAAAGTGTTTCAGGGCCCCTTTAATGGAGTGCTGACATGATATTTTCAACTCTTCATTTTTTTGGTATAAGTTAATGGTAATATCTCTAAAGCATAGAAATAGAATCAAGTGGAAGGTGTTGCTGCAAAATTGCGGCCCTTATCTCAGCCATTGTCATGCCATCATTACAGATAGACGAAAGTGCAGTCAATGCATCCGCTAAATTCTCATGGATGACCACTAGATCAACTAGGCTTAGCTGGTTTCAGGTTAGCGGAACACCAGTGATGTGGCCAACGACCATGCCGGTCACATCTCAAAACAAATTTACGGCAGAATGCAATGATAGTACAGCATTCTTTTGAACGACAATGGTTAGCTCTCAGTCAGGATTTGGTAATGCCTGCTGTATACACTGCAACTAATTTTTACTCTGTTGTAAATAAAGAAAAAAAAGCAGTTGGGCCCAAATACTAGCTCCTGTTTTTATTGTTAAAAGAAGTAGCATGCTTATTCGAGTTAAGCAAGCACAGTATTTTTTTAATGCAGCCCAAGACATGAAGAGTCATCTTGCATGGCTCTTGCCTAAATCATTGTGTTCTACATGTGCATAGCACGTGTTCTGATTCCTTTCTGTAACACAGCTTCTGTGCAGCTGTCTCAAACGGCAACCCTGCTTTAAATCGTATTGCAGGTGTCCTTTCCATGAAGTCTGGGAACTTGACGCCTACCGAGCCAAAGCTAGATTCAAGTCCCCGGTCACACCGTAGTTCTAAAGCTTTGGTTGCATCACCCGCTACACCCGGTGCAGAAGCTCGAATGCCCCCCAGTGACAACTTGACTGACGCAGGTGAGGGGGCACTGCTGCACCATGGTACACTTTACTAGAATTTGCGAACTGCTGAAGAGGTTTGCAAGATTGTATATTTTAATGTACGTACTCGAACCTCACGTGTACTTTTTTTTCAGATAAAATGTGTCCCCAAATAGCCTGCGCATTACAATTGTGTATGATACCAAAATCGTGTTCAAGGCATTGACAACAGCCTAATGCCAGAGCCGTCAGTTGCAGCGTCATTGCCATCACAAAATGGCAACAGAGCACGTTTTTGCTAAAATTGTTGGTTCATTTTAGGTCTTTTCTTTTTGGCTGCACCACCTGAACAAGTTCATGAGGTGCTGCACCCTATCATTCGTTTCAGCGGTGCAGCAATGGCACCCACTGAACCATAATTTCAAAAGGTGCAGGAACAGTGTGGGGCTGGCTAACAATATTGCTGCACCCCACTCTACCGCAGGTGTGGACTTGGTGTAGGCGTATAGGTGCAAAGCAGCAACACAGCAGATGCCCCCCGCACACGGGGTGCAAGCGCCCTTAAAACCATGCTTACGTGCATCTGATGTGTCTATGCAAGATTGGGGTGTATTTACACCTCAGAAGCCGATCATACCTGCAGTTTAAGACCGTCAAGCTTACGCACTTCATGTGCATTGGTCAGCTAAAACGCAATGCCTGCACCACAGATATCAAGCTGCACAATTTCCGAACTTCTCATGCACTACTGTTAACTGGTTCAGAGTGGTGCAGGCAAATCGAACCAACATTTCGTGCTCGACTACGATCTAAAGTGGTATCGTTGACAATAACTGTCGGAGATACAGTAAAATCTTGTTACTACAAACACCACATTAACGAACGTTTCAGTTTTACGATTTTTTTTTAAATCCCCACAAAATGCCTATATTTTCAATGTAAAAAACTTTCAGTTCTACGAATTTCAGATTACCAAGTATTTCAGAATAATGTACGCAATCACCAAGATGCTTCATTATTACGAAGTTCTGTTGAAGTTTTGGTACCAAATCCCTGAGGCTTACACCTATCATCATCTGCAGCAGCAGCAGACATGTGCTGGGGAACCCGTTTCAACGGGTACAGCCCCAGCAGCATCCGCATCAGCGTGAGCGTCGCATATGGTCATGTTCGTACTCTCCTACTACATCGTAGGCCTAGTGTCACCACGTTGATAGCGATAGGCAGGAGCTGCGAAGCATAGAGTTTCCTATAAAAATTACTAGCGGGAACTCTGGCGCTAGTGTCTACGGGAGCTGCACTGGGAGCGGTTGTACCAGCATGGGAATTATGGGAAGTCCATGGATTTGCCTAAACTTCGTTCTTTTGGCTTCAAACGGCTTTGTGACTTTGTGAATTCGTCATGTTCAACAGTGTATTGCGTAATAAATAATTAAATAAACATCATTAAAATTGTCCGACGACAGGATTTGAACACAGGAACTTTAGCACAGAAGCCTAATATTGAAACCATTAAGCCATGGACGCATGTATCGACAAGTGAATGAAACGCCCTTATGAATTTATCGCGGGCATGCCAGTGCCGTGAGACGCTTGGTGCATTTCGATTTGCCCACCTGGATAAGCTCAATCGTTGCAATTAATAGCAATTGTGCATGTTCCCGGCGTCTTCTGCACTTCTCAGAGCACAAATTGCGCTGAAATTTACGACAATGATATTGATACAGCGTATTATACAAAGCCACAAGAACGTTTGAATCCACAAGCACGAAGATCAGACAAATCCATGTACTTCCCATAATTCCCATGGTGGTACAACGACTGCAGCGCCAGAGTTCCCTTTAGTAATTTTTCTAGGAAACTCTATGCTGCGAAGTTATCGGTGATGTGATTGTGTTATGGTGGTGGCTTTGCTAAGAATGAGTTCTCATGGCCCCCACGTTAAAAAGAAGCGACGCCAGTTTTCGCTCAAAGAAAAATAGGGACATTTTGACGCAGCTGAATGCTGGAAGAAAGCAAGTCGACCTGTGCAGGGAGCGTGATATTCCCCCATCAACGATGGCAGTGATGCTCAAGGATCGGGAAAAGATCATGAAATAGCACTGGAGGGTCACAGCTGGCTCCCTCAAGAAAACGCATGCGGCTTGGCAACTACCAGAACGTCGACGCTGCCTTCCTCACGTGGTTTAAGGATGCCAGACAGAACAATGTGCCCTTGTCAGGCACAATTATTCAAGAGAAGGCGCTACAGTTCGCGGCTGCCTTGGACACCTCCGGTTTTGATGAAAGTGCCAGAAGGCTTTACTGCTTCCGGCAAAGGAATGGCATTGCGTGGCAGGTTGCTTGTGGCGAAGAAAGGAAGCAGACGCCGAGAGTGCGCTTGCCTGGCAGAACGAGTGCTTTCAAGAGATCGTGTCTTTCTCCCCAGATGACGTTTTCAATGCGATGAAACGGCATTTTTCTATCAGTTGTTGCCTGATAAAATAATGAACTTCAAAGGTGACAGGTGCCAGGGCGGAAAGAAATCACGTCTCTGCCTATCGGTTCTGTTCTGCTGCAGCACCACGGGCACGGAAAAACTCAAGCCGCTAGTTGTTGGCAAGTCTGCTAAGCCGCGCTGCTTAAAAATGTCTTGCTGCCTTGTGACTACCGTGCCAACAAAAAAGTGTTGATGACATGAGAATTGTCCACTCAGTGTCTGCTGCAGCTCGACGACACAATGAAGAAGAAAGACAGAAAAATTCTCCTCATTGTTGACAATTGCTCGACGCGTATAGTAAATGTGCGATTGAGCAATGTGCATTCATAATGGGAACAGTGCGAACAAGACGACGGCGGTGTGAAAGGACACAGGAAGAGCGCTGGTTCACAAAAAGCGCGGCCCGATGTACAAGAAATATACTGTATTAAAGTGGAAAGTTGGGCGAGTTGGTATACATTCATAATGGGGACAGCGCGAACAATATTTATTGAAGCATTGTGCAACTTGAATTTATGCCCCCGAATTGTACTTCTTCGCTCCAACCTTTGGACCAGGGCATCATCAGATGTGTGAAGGCCGCATTTCAGAACCGTCTTGAGCAGCGCCTCCAGACCAATATTCGGCTGAAGCTGCCCACGCAGGTAAGCATTCGTCAAGCTGCAGAAATGCTTACAGGGTCGTGGTGGAACGTGAAGGTAAGTACGATCAGCAACTGCTGGCGAAAGGCAGGCCTTTTAAAGGCTTCACCTACGCCACAAGACTGTGAGGACACAGAGGAGCTCAACCCAGAACTGTGAAATGAGCTTACCAAGAAGCTCCCCATCGACACCGCGATGACCTTCGATGATTACATTGACAGCGACAGCGCAGCGGCTACATCCGCGGAGCTCACCAACGAAAACATCGTGAATAAAGTGCGTGATCAAGAAGATTACAGTAGTGACGAAGGCGATGCCGACACTGGAACACACAAAGAGGAAGAGACTGTTTTCAGCTATGTTTTAGTTTTTCTCTAGAAAAGACTCGATCATTCCTGGGGCACTGTAAAGATGTCCCCGAAGATGTTCAGAGGAACGTTGAGGATGTGGAGGCGTTCGTCCTGCAGCGCTTACTGTCTATTCTCCAGAAGAAGATTACAGACTTCTTCAAGCAATAAATTGTAGTTAAACTGTGCCCAGCATTCTCGTTTATTATATACATATGGACACGCACATCTGCTGCAAAGGTACGTAATTTTCGTTGTTGTGTTACATCACTGACATTAAAATATTGGTTTTTCAGTACTACGATAATGCAAATTAACGAATTAAATTCGGCGGTCCCACGAAGTTCGTTGTAACGAGATTCTACTGCACTATCATGGTCTTTTGCGAGATTTTGCTCGACTCAGCACTGAATGCGTTGTCATCAACTATCTGTGTACAGTGCCAGGAAGGCTGTTGACCGCATACTTCAAGGCCAGTACAGAGACTGCGAAAGTGATACTGTTGCAGTATCTAAGATGATCGCTCGAGAATACCGCCTCTGTGTGCTTGATATCAGTGGCCGGAGAGTCGCATAAGGTAACGACGATGTGCCACTCTCATAATGAAAGCTTATTTTTAAAAAAACAATCCCATTTGCAAGGGAAAATTCTGCACGTCTTGTTTTTTGCACATCTTGTTGAGCATAGAACAAAATACACCAAGACCTTAGAATATTTTGCATCACGAGTAGGTCCTTTCCTTTCATTAGTGTATTGAAAGTGTTGTGTAAGTAAAACTGTACGACTTGAGCAGTACATTTCCTTTTTATTTTACCGAATGTGGAATTTCTTTTTTCTTTTTGGTATACAGACACCAAGGCACTCTGCAGGGGGCTTTCACCAGAAAGGTTGCTCAAGGCTGGCAAGACAAAGAAGCTTTTGGAGGCTGGTGATGTGACGGTGAGCATAGTTACTTTTCCTCATGCTTGCTGCTCTCTTCATTCAGTTTCCTGATTTCTCTCTCTGTGTCTCTTGTTCTATTACAGTCGAACCCGGTTATATCGAACTCACAAAAAAACGCCTATCAGTTCGATATAGAGCATAATTTGATATAAGCCTGCTAAATAATTGGATGTCATAAAAGCACATGTTTGCATGTTGCCCCTATTCTTAGCAATATTTACCTGAGTAAGGTTGACAGCTGCTTAGAGAAAGCCTTCAGTGATAGCGCTATCAAGATATTTTGTTATGTTGATGATTACCTGATTTTCTTCAACAGGGAAGAATTCGATTCCGCTGCTACCTCAGTAAGTGAGCAATTTAACTTTATGGAGGAGGATTAAAGTTTACCCAGGAATTTCCTGAGCTATGCGTAATTCAGTTTCTTGACATTTCCTTGGTCTTCGAACAAAATCATGTTTGTTGGCAGTACTCCCCAAGATCTTCGAAGCCGTTGCTAAACTTTCAATCCAAGCATTCCAAAGTAGTAAAAAACGGAATTGCCATGTCGTGCCTTAAGTCTTCTCTCACCAGATCCTGGACGTACAAAATGCGCGCCAGCTTTAATGCACAGGTCCGGCGCCTATTAGAAGCAGGTTATCCTAGGATAGCAGTGGCCACTGTGGCTGAGCGCCTAAAGAAGTCGGTTTCGAGGGGAACGGACGTGATTACACAAAGCAGTAATAGCAAAAAAAGGAGTAGTGGCTATTCTGTACATTTATTCAGTGTCGCACACGCTTAAAAAAGTTGCAAGTAGATATGATGTTAATGTTGCTTTCACTGCTCCCAATAAGCTAGGTAAGATATGCACTGCCGTACAGAGGAAAAAGGAGCAGGTAAAAGGCAAAAAAAGAACAGATATTTGTCCAGTGAACCACAATAAGAACAACAGTTTTACTGACTGTTGTATGGGTGTGGTTTATAAAATTTCCCTTAGCTGTGGCCAGTTCTACGTAGGGCAAACGGGACGGTGTATCAGTCAGAGGCTAATGGAACATAAAAGGTCGTTAACCGGTGGATCGCCTTCTAATCGTTCCCTACATTGCCAAGATTGTAACTGCATGCCAGAGTTAGATGAATGCGTGATATTGTACAGGCATAAGAATGAAGATATTGTTACGTGTGGAAAGACACAGACGAGAGATGCTATTTACACGCTATTTACACTGGAGCCAGGCAGCCAGGCTGACACTCGCTCGTGTCGAGGGCACCGACCAACTTCTTCGTCGTTCTCGCGGCGGCTCGTCTCTCGCGGAATCATATCGTAATATTACCCCCCGGCGGCAAAAGCACCGTCACGGTGCTGTTAAATATCCAAGGGGCATGGAGAGTTGTAGGGCTTGAGTCGGGCAACGTGGACAATGTCACTGGTTGTCACAGTGGAGGACGTCGTGGGCGTGGCTAGAACGATTTCATAGGTGACATCGGTCACTTTGCGTATCACGCGATATGGGCCTGTGTAACAGAAAAGCAGTTTTTCACAAAGGCCGACTTTACGCGATGGTGACCAAAGCAACACGAGGGCTTCGGGCACAAAATGGACATCACGGTGACGGAGGTCATAGCGTTGTTTCTGCTTGTCTTGAGACACTTGGAGACGAGCGCGCGCAAGTTGGCGAGCATGGTCAGCATGGGCGATTGCATCACGGGCATAATCGCTAGTCGAAGCTGTGGCGGACGGAAGCACAGTGTCCAGTGGTAGCGTCGGTTCGCGGCCATACAAGAGGTAAAACGGGGAAAAGCCAGCAGTTTCGAGACGGGAAGAGTTATATGCAAAGGTAATGTAAGGTAGAGCCAGGTCCCAGTCACGGTGGTTGTCTGAAATGTATTTGGATAGCATGTCTGTAAGGGTGCGGTTCAAACGCTCAGTGAGGCCGTTCGTATGGGGGTGGTAGGAGGTGGTAAATTTATGCTGTATTGAGCAGGCACGCATGATGTCGTCAATGACTTTGGCCAAAAAGGTGCGGCTGCGGTCTGTAAGCAATTGACGCGGAGCACCATGCATCAATATGATATCATGTAGCAGGAAGTCCGCAACATCAGTTGCACAACTGGTCGGAAGAGCACGGGTTACGGCGTAGCGGGTCGCGTAGTCCACCGCGACTGCAACCCACTTGTTTCCTGATGTATATTCCGGAAATGGGCCTAGAAGGTCCAAGCCGACACGATGGAAGGGCTCGGCAGGGATGTCGAGCGGCTGCAGGTAACCAGCGGGGAGCTGGGAAGGCTTCTTGCGTCGTTGGCAAAGTTCACAAGCGGCGACGTAACGTCGTACGGTACGGGCAAGGCCCGGCCAGAAAAAACGGCAACGTACACGGTCATAGGTTCGAGATACGCCGAGGTGTCCTGCCATTGGTGCGTCGTGAAGCTCTTCTAGAACGGTGGAGCGGAGGTGTTTAGGTACTGCAAGCAGGAACTCAGAGCCGTCTGGATGAAGGTTACGACGGTACAGAGTACCGTCGTGGAGGACGAAGAGGCGTAGAGTAGCATCGGCCGGAGAGTGTTCAAAACGGTCGATGAGTGCTCCGATGTAGGCGTCACGGCGTTGCTTGTCGGCGAAATGAAGCAGCTGGGATACCGAGAATACACAAGAAGCACTGGCAATATTGGAGGAGTCTGAGTCGTCAACAGGGTAACGCGACAAACTGTCAGCGTCTTGGTGCAGGCGGCCAGACTTGTACACCACGGAATATGAAAATTCCTGTAGCCTCAAAGCCCATCGACCAAGCCGGCCTGTAGGATCTTTTAGCGATGAGAACCAGCAAAGAGCGTAATGGTCAGTGACTACGGAAAAAGGGCGACCGTAAAGGTAAGGACGGAACTTTGCAACCGCCCAGACAACAGCAAGGCATTCGCGTTCCGTAATGGAATAGTTGCGCTCCGATGGTGCTAGGAGGCGGCTCGCATAAGCAATAACGCGATCCTGGCCACGCTGACGCTGGGCTAAGACGGCACCTACGCCATGACCGCTGGCATCTGTACGTAATTCTGTAGGGGCATCAGGGTCGAAGTGGGCGAGAATGGGTGGTGAGGTTAGAAGAGTGACGAGACGAGAGAAGGCGGCGGCTTCTGCAGTACCCCACGAGAATTGTACGCCTTTCTTCAAAAGATTAGTTAGGGGCCTAGCAATTGTCGCAAAATCTGGAACAAAACGACGAAAGTACGAGCACAGCCCTACAAAACTTCGAACGTCTGCGGCTGTCTTCGGAACCGGAAACTCTCGGACAGCGCGAGTTTTGTCGGGGTCAGGCTGTACTCCGGAAGCATCAACTAGATGGCCCAGAAGAGTAATTTGTTGGTGGCCAAAACGACATTTGGATGAGTTAAGTTGCAGCTTCGCCTTTCGAAATACATCAAGTATAGTTGTGAGACGCTCAAGGTGTTGTGTCGAACGTTGGCGAGAAGATGATGACGTCGTCGAGGTAGCGGAGGCATGTGGACCATTTGAAACCTTGGAGCAAGGAGTCCATCATACGCTCAAAGGTGGCAGGGGCGTTGCATAATCCAAACGGCATTACTTTAAATAGGTATAGGCCATGAGGTGTGATGAACGCGGTTTTTTCTTTGTCCATATCGTCAACAGCAATCTGCCAATATCCCGAGCGAAGATCAATAGACGAGAAATATCTGGAACCGTGCAGGCCATCAAGGGCGTCGTCTATACGTGGGAGCGGGTAGACGTCCTTTTTTGTAATGCTGTTCAGGTGACGGTAATCAACACAGAAGCGCCACGTGCCGTCCTTCTTAACCAACACCACAGGTGACGCCCAGGGACTCGATGAAGGCTCAATGATGTTTTTATCGAGCATTTTGTTCACTTCATCTTGAATTACTCGGCGTTCCGACACAGAAACTTGATATGGTCGTCGGTGAATAGGCACAGCATCGCCAGTAAGAATGCGATGCTTGACCGCGAGCGTCTGGCCTAAAGGGCGATCGTCAAAGTCGAAAATATCGCGGTAGGACGATAATACTTCGCAAAGGTCTTCAGCCTGCATAGAGGACAGGTCAGTCGCAACCATTTTCTTTATGTTGGGATCGACGCCCGAGGCTGGCGCGATGGGCATGCTAAGGTCGCGAGAACCATCGGTCGATAACGCTGCCACGTATTGGTCGCCGAGACAATCAATGGTGGCAAGGCAAATACCTTGCGGTAGAATTTGCTTTGCCAATCCAAAGTTACTGACAGGCATGCGAGTGTGGTTCGCAGTAATAGTAACTATACTGTGAGGCACGGTGACGTCATACTGTATTGGGATGTCGGGCAGAGGAGTGACGAGGTACTCGCCATCAGGAACTGGTGGAAAAGACAACGGTTCAATGTAGGCTATGGACTTTGGCGGCAGGCGAAGAAAGCCGGTGGAGCGTAAGCGCCAGTGGGGTGCGTCAGAAGGTTCTGCGAGCATCGGCAACTCGAGACGAAGGGTACTGGAAGAGCAGTCAATTAGGGCAGAATGGGCGGAGAGAAAATCGAGGCCGAGAATAAGGTCGTGGGGGCAATGAGCAATTACGGTGAAAAGTACAGGAGTGTGGCGGCCGGCGATGCTGACACGTGCCGTACACATGCCGATGATGTACGCATATTATGGTAGAGGCATGGCATATCTTTAATGGTGGAAGTGCGTGAGTGAGTCAGCCTTCAATTACTTTACATGGAAGAGGTTAAGTGCCTTAAGAGCTATCTTTCACGTAGACCAGCACATGTACCCGACTGACACGTGGCATTCCTGAGCTTGCGCAGATGAGTTTTGTGTCTTCTTTCTTTTTTCGCCTCAGTGCTCCCTTCAGTTGATAGTCGGCATTCGTGTTGTCCACTTCTCTACTATTGTGTCCGGCCTGCACGCCTCACCTCTTTTTTGCATAAGGTATCCACTAAAGTCTTCATGAAAGCAAGATACAGAAAACAGGAAACAAACAAAAAGGAATGTTGACTGACTGCAAAAGTTGGGGTCCTGGCTGCTAGTTGATAGCCTGCGTTCGTGTTGTCAACTTCTCTACACTTTTGTCCTGTTTGCACGCCTCGCATCTTTTTTGCATACTGAATGCCACATTCTCTGTGTGAGCCATACCACCCCAGTGATCCTTTATATTTAACATGGTTTAGAGAGGCGAAATTAATACTGTCCTGCCCTTTTTGCAGCATACATCCAGCCCTCGCGAAGGTCCTCCGACTGGTTCCAGCCTACTTCGACCCAGCTTGGATGAGCAGCAGTGGCGGCTACCCCAGGTGCCACTTGAGCCGATTTACTCTTCCTCTGCCTCATCCTTGGTGGTTGAAGCAGCAGCTCCACAAGAAGGGAGCCCTAAGCAGCAGCCATTTGTGCTTGCACCAACACCAGCTCAACTGGGCCGTGCACCGGGTCAACTGCACCAGCGCAAGAGCAGTGGTGCTGCATCATCCTCTCAGTCCTCTTCACCGTCCGAGCCATCCTGCCTTACAGATCTCAGTGACAACACTAGTCAGTTGCAGCCGCTGTGCCCACCAATGGTGAGTGCCACGGCTGAGGAGGGCCGTGTCAACCGGGAAGACGGTGCTGCTCCCAGGGAAGACAGTGCCACGCCAGCGAAAGAAAGTCAGTCGCAGCAGCAACAGCAACAGCAACAGCAACAGCAGCAGCAGCAGCAGCAGCAACAGCAGCAGCAGCAGCAGCAGCAGCAGCAGCAGCAACAGCAGCAGCAGCAACAGCAACAGCAACAGCAACAGCAACAGCAACAACAACAACAACAGCAACAACAGCTGCAGCAGCAGCAGCAGTCCGCAAAGGAACCTCTGCCACCACCACCTGTGGCCAATGCGGGACCACCTGCCAAGGAGGCCAAGAAATCGGTGCTCAAACGAACTGTCAACGATGGAATGGACAAGTGCGTAGAAGTTTTTATTTTTGCCAGGGTTGTATTTGACGAGTTCACCCTCTTTGATAAATTTCAAATGCAATAGCATTTCTTGCAGCCAGTGTACACCGGTCTTGCACCCATCCTCCAACCTCACGACCTCGTACTCATCACCAAGTTGGCAACTCTCGTTGAGAAAGTTCAGACGATAGCGTGGGTCCGCTTAGATTCCGCGTGTGACGCCCCAGTAGCATGGGCCAGCTATCCGTTTCGAGACGCACTGGTGGCGCACGCTGGAGAGCAAACCCCAGTTTGACAGCAGACTCCGAGACGACGACTCCCGAATCCAAAACCACATGCACACAATATCCAAGTGACAGTGACATATGATGCGACAGGCAGACGCTGTCACGTCGTGTCATGAAGAAACCACATGGACGCAACACCGTGAAAAAAAGTAGCGACAAATTTTCATTGTAGTCTGAATAAGTACAGCTGTGCACACGTAAAGAAACTGCAAATGTACCAGGAGGCCAATGTTATAACCAAGATGTAGTGAGGCTAGCTTTAATATGCTGCCATCGGTAGTGGAAATGCATTTAATGTCACCAGGCCGCCAGCGAGAAAGGCCATGGCACCATCTGGTAAGTTTCTCAAAACACTTGCATAGTCTGCGGTGGTGTCTGAGGCTTAAAAGCATCAAAACAAACAATTGATTTCAATAATAATGTCAAGACAACGCCAATACTTTGGCCTCAGCTTGAGAAGAGACGAAGTGATGGCTGCTTTTAGTATTTAGTTTTTCAGAGCAAGTTGCAAGAGCAAATTCAGATCAAAGCGGGCTGACTGGTTGCTGCCATGTTGTTGCACAATCACACTGTCCCTGGCAGAAGCCAATGCGTGGACTTCCGGGTGACAACCAGAAATTTTCTGGTTGGCCAAAAGCCGGCAATACGACAAGCAACAGCGACTGATCACCCTCAGCAATGGCATAACCTATCGCTTGGCACCATCATTTGTCCTCGTTGGTTGAAAATTGTGTGCATGTCATTGTAGGTTAAGCCTTCGTGATCATGACTGGCAAATGTAACATGTTCCCACGGCCTCAATAAACGAGATATAGGTACATAGACTTAAGCACGACAGTGAGCAAGAGCTTGTAAAAAGAAATTTCTGTGCTGCTCGAGTTGCAAGAAATGCTGAACTTACTTTTTCCATGAAAATATCTGAATAATGGCACTTTGAAGACAAACTGACTCCAGAGATGAACCAGTTTCTGTTTTTGCAAGAAAAAAAAAAAACATGTTTCTTAGATTTGTCAACATCTGGCTTATGTGTCAATGTTTTGTGCAAATGTTTGAACTGTTCGAACTATTCATTTTGATTTCACTTCGATTTTTCCTTGAACTAAGAAATCTATATTTGCAGAAGCCTACCGAAAAAGTATTTCATCTTTGCACTTCCGGTCTACATACAACAGTTGCACGTAGCAACATGTGCTGCGCCTGGCCTCAGATTGTACTGGCGTGCTGCGTAGCATAGATTCTGCAGCCTCTGGCTGCTGACAACCACATGCTCTTATTGGCATCTATAGGTAATGTAGCTCCAGGTGTGTGGCAACACAAGGCAGTGCGAGGGCCATTCTCATTTTGAGAAAGCAGTGTGCATGCCTGAACTGGAAATAGCGTCGTATGCGCAACTTCTGAGGGTGGGCCTTGCCCCCTTGCCATCCCCCCTGTATAGCTTCCTGCGTGCTAGTGGAGATGAAAGGATAGAGAAAGGTGCACATCAGTGAAATAGCTACCTCTAACTCCGCTTATACCTGCCGTGATTGCTTAGTGGCTATGGTTTTTGGCTGCTAAGCACAAGGTTGTGGGATCGAATCCTGGCCATGGCGGCCGCATTTCGATGGGGGTGAAATGCAAAAACACCCGTGTACTTTGATTTAGGTGCACGTTAAAGAACTCCAGGTGGTCCAAATTTCCGGAGTCCCCCACTGCGGCATGTCTCATAACCAGATCGTGGTTTTGTCACGTGAAACCCCATAGTTTAAATTCATTTTTTAACTTCGCTTATGCTTGAAAGATTCGAAAACATTTTGCAGCAGGAAATTTGTGAGGTGAAGTCCTTTAATAGTGAGGCCATTTTATGATATAGTTAGAAAAGTATTTCAGGGCCTCCTTATGGGGCTTTAGCAAGATTGATAGAGGAATTATTTACTATATGCTCATTTTGTCTCACCAGCCCTTGTTAAGCATTCCCACTACCATCAGTGCTTTACCCTCTCCTTTCTGCATGTGTTACACCAACAGGGTGTTGGAAGAAGTAAACTTCAAGGCCCAGTTTGCCAAGCTGCCTGAATACAAGCCAGAGGAATCGCCTTCTGGAGCAGCATCTCTGCCCTCATCGCCATTTGTGCAGACCTACAGGAAGCGGCCAAAGCCCTCAGGTGAGGACATGTCGCGAGATAGATGTGAGCATGTTACTCCTGCCCTGCAGATTTGTGTGCTTTTGCACATGAAAATTCTGAGCAGATTCTCTGTAGTAACTGCGCTGTTCCGTTGCTCAGCTTGAGGTCATGGGTTTAAGTTAAAATTTGAAGGGGGCAGAATGCAAAAAACTTGTAGGCTGAGGAGCATTGGGTGCACATTAAAGATCTCCAAATGGCTGAAATTAATTACTAGAAGCCATCCATTATTGCGTCCCTTGTAGCAGGAGTATTGCATTAGGACGTTACACTGTGGCAATCAGTCATAAATAATTTCTTGAGTGGTTTATTTGTTTCTGCACTCACTGCTAATGAGACCTCATCATTAGGTAACTGTGCTATTCTGATGTTAATGAAGATCAAATGCTGGATCTTTGCACGTGGCGTGCTGCAGTTTTATTAATGACCTCTTCTGTCAAACGACTGAATGTTTTGGTACCTCAGCATCAGATCATTGTGTTTGTCTTAATCTTTAAGGGGCCCCGAACCACTTTTCATCAAAGTGGAGAAAGGCATTTGAAGTGAAAATAGGGTAGTTCAAAAATACTTCGCAGCAAAAAGTACTTTAATGAGTTCATCAGAAGCAGAGTTGGCAATCAAACATGGCCTCCGCTACACTCCCGTTACTTTTTCAGTGCCTTGCACTGTGAAGGCTATGGCACAGTGGGGTGTGCCCACAACGCTCCGCCTTCTAAATGTCACCATGACCAATTTAATTTTGGATGTTAACATAGACACCATGACTTCTGCCTTTGGTGCCTACAATGCGCTAAATATAAGCTAAATGTAGTTGTCCTCAGCGAGCCACAGTGCACTTGGCCACAGGACTCATGGCTGCACCCCACAGCGGCCGTGGTATCTATGCCATGTAACCAACCGCAGTTAGATGTCAGCTGTTGGCCAATAGCAGCTGTTCAAAAAGGGGAATGGCGCAATAGTGTGTCCAATGACGAAATAGTGCGTCTAGAAGAGAGTGAGGACGGAGCCTTCTGCTGAAAAGAGAGCATTTGAGAGAAAGGTGACTTCGCGATCCGCTTGCGAGCTCCACGCACTTGGCTGAGATGTTCATAGCAGCGTATTGTTAGTGCATTTGGACAGGAACGTGCACGCAAGAGAGAGACGAAGAGGAAGTGCTATACTGTTTCCTGGAGCTGCGACCTTTGTACCAGCCTGCATGATTAGCTTCTCCTTATGTAACTTTTCCCCATGTAAATAGTTGTAAATACATTTGTGCATCGGGCTTCCTCTTCGTAGCGGACTACCCACGGACTATGTTATTTCTCCAAGCCCGAGGACTGGTTCAGGGCATCTGCTGGATCCCCGTTCTTGTAGGGCTGCATCTGCACAATTGCATCACCGGCAAAGTTCTTCTGCAGTTGTATGTTTTAGACACTGAGAAATCTTTCTAAGCCAGTGGCACGCAAGATTGTGCCACTTGTTCCTATTTATTTCATTGATAGTGCCTGTTGCAAAGTGAGCCACACAGAACCAAAATTATGTGCCACAATGACATAGTGTGCAATGACAAAACTGGCCCGAAAATGCAGATATGGCCGAGGACAACGGTGATCCGACTGGGTCCAAGTGTGCTTCTGGGTCGTCCCCAGTGGGCACACCCCGCACTCCCCAGACTGCAGGCCCAAAGCTGGAAGGCACCAAGTTTTTTGGACCCAGCTTCAGCCTTGACGTTCTGGCAGACACTCGAAATGGTTCGTATAGAAAGGTTTTGCTAATTGCCAGACTCTTAATTGCATTTGAATTTTTAGCTACAGCAGAGAAGTGGCAGGTGCAGGTTGTCATGTTCACCTGCACTTCATCCAGAGGTGTGAACGTTGAGTGAACATGAGTTAGTGTACACAATTCTCAGTGGATGTGAATGTGGATTTGAGTGAAATGCCAGTGAGCTCAAGTTGTTGGCCACAAGTTGCTTATTGGAATGTTATGCATTCCAATTGTAATTGACACTGGGGGCCATATTTTCCATACCAATATTCCAAGTTGATACCATGTTTATCACAGTGGCAGTGCGCCTGTACTATGTTTACATCTTGTACTATCTGTACTATGTTTACAGTGCCATTTTGATCACTCACAAAGGCCTTTTCTAAGTAACAGTGACACTTGATACATCTTAAAGCTATACTCTATGACATAGTATGGATTAATATTTGCCTTTAGTATCTCTTTAAAGCCTTGCTTTAACTCTTTAACACCAGTTCAAGGGCATAAGCCTTGCTATGTGGTGGTATGCAGATATATAACCTGCTGTCAGTTCAAGGGCATAAGCCTTTCTATGTGGTGGTATGTAGATATATAACCTGCTGTGTTTAGTGCATTGCAAAAAAAAAAAAAAAAAAGATTTAAAAGCTTCATGTATGGCATGCTGCACTTCATTTATGCTTTTTGTTATGTGCATTGTCTTGACAGCCTGAAATGCAAGTACATTTTTTGCATGTATTTTGAACTGCTTGACCTCTCGTGGTGGCTCAGAGACTGTGGCTTTCTGCTCCTGAGGATGAGGTCATGGGCTCGATTCCTGGTTACTGCAGTAGCACTTTGATGGGGATAGAATACAAAAACACTCGTGTACTTAGGTTTAGGTGTACATTGACCGCATTTTATGAGCCTAACTCGTCATGCAGTACTCAGTTGCTGACGGATTTTTTGGACTCCGAAAACTCGGACATAATGGATGTTCCGGACTTCATACATGCACCGTCAGGGTTCTCATAGAGCTAATGCATTCTTGTGACTAATATTTCTAAATGAATTTAGGTCCCAAAGTTAGATTTTCCAAACTAAATCGCTTGTACTGAGCCAAGCTACCCGATCTTGGACGCTGCCTTGTTGGATTTTCTGCTGGTTTGGCCTGGCCTGGCTTGGCTTCCAGTGGCCTGCTCTATAGCCTCCAAGATTGACAGGTGCACGCTATCAATAGAAAGCATGTGCCATCCTCCCATCTCTGAGGCCATACCCACTCCCCTTTGGGTGACAAAACGCTCCAGGGGAGTGCACTTTTTCTTTGTTTCATTTTTCAGTTAGCACTATCGTCATAATCACTATGCAGGATCGTTTCTTTCTTTATTTCTTTCTTTTTATATTTTTTTCTCTCTCCCTAAAGTTTCAGTTGCTATGCTGTTTGTGGGTGTGTCCATTGAGCAGGTGTGTCTCAGTAACGTTGCATATTTGTGTCTGTTTGCGCAGCTTCCCATTTATGTTATTGGCGCCACCTCTTGTGCCTTTGTGAGGGCAAAGTGTTGCGAAGAAACGTGGCTTGTTTCTTCTATCTCAATGGCGAACTCTGTTGGCGTAGATCGTCAACGCGGTGACGCCATGGTGACGCCCTTGTCGACTGTATATGGAGACGACGTCACTCTTGCACAAATCCAAACAAAACTGATTGCCTCCAAGCATAGTATGAGGCAGGGCATTATTAAAAAATTTTTTTAAGCCACCCTAAGCCTAACAGATATATAAATATTTTTTTTTGGTGGAACGAGCTTTTTAAGGAAAATTGGTCGGCTACTGTACTGGCAAATTTTGCTGGTAAATTCCGCAATAATATTCCCATTTTCAAGCCATTTTGAACAAAAGTAGTGCATCCACTTATTTTGTCTTCTACATAATGACTGCATAGTGTTGGCGTTCAAAGCCGTGGTCTTTGTTGCCTTTGTGTTTTTACTACATAAATTGCTGCACTATTACAGCACTTGTAGGTTATGGTTGTTTGATCTTTGTGTTCTGCTGCATAGAATGCAGCAGTTTGTCAGCGCTCGCAGGCTGCATTTATTGCAGTCTCTGTGCTCTACCATGTGGATAGCAATGCTTTGTCGCTGCTCAAAGGATGCGTTTTTGAAATCGCACTCTCTGGGCACCTTTTTGGCAGAAGGGTTTAAGAGACAGTGTGATCCCTATGACAAAGCTCTGCGTGCCATTTCGTTCATGAAATATCACACACTTCGTGACCTTCCTTAGCAATGGAAGAATGGATGAAACACTTCCATAGGCTGCCAAAGTTTGCTTTGCTGACTAGTTGATTTTGAAGCACGGTAAATTGAAGCATTTTTCTTGTTTCTGACTGTACTGTTTGCAGCAATGAGAAATACATGTATATTGCTTAGTGAAAAGGTGAAGTGAGGTTTGCATGCATAAAGTGTAAAGTATATTCGTTGAAAACTTTTTAGAAGTGTTTTGGAAAATGGGAAGTTTTCCTAGAGTGGGATAACACTCTAATGAGAGGGCATTCTTAAGGTTTAGAATATTTATTTATTTAGAAAACACCTTACAGGCTGTGCATATGGCATTGAGTAAGGGGGGCATCACTGCAATAAGGTGTAGGTGAACTGTGGGAACAAAAATATGTAACAAGAACATTTGTGACATAAAAAAAAAGAAGCTGGCAGAGTACATGGTGTAGGCATGGGTATGCACCGCAAGAGAGTAATTGCAACATAATCGAACAATAAAGGACACACAAACGTAACTGCATATAAAATACACAAGACACATCATGTGAAAAGCGTGTGCAGGTGATTGCGGAATTTGGAAACAGCTTCATTGGAAATACTATTCAGATGAAATTGGGCACAAGACAGCAGATAAATTTGTTCAAATATGCACATATGTAATTAATATTGACTATGCTGCATATGTTGACAGATGCCATTATCCTGTGCCAAACATACGAATTGTGCCATTCTACTCCAAAACACAAATTTCGAATGAAGTACTAATTGACTTGAGCGGGGTATGCGCCTTTCCTGGCAACCATGCAGCAATAGCCGTGCGTTGGTGGGATTTTGGATGTTGTCAAATTCCACTATATTGTCAGCTCTGATTGGCCAAGAGGGTTGCTGTGGCCGCCTCTCTGATCGGCTCAAAATGCCTTCATTACAGAATTTGGCATCATGGCGCAATTTGACGACATCAGAATAGCACTCCTGGACTCCAAGCCAAGGCAATTACTTTCAGATATGGCATCTGGGGTGTGGGCGTTAGGTGGCACATTGTAACTTCACCGTAGGGAAATGAGGAATGTATTAGGCATGTTTCTAATTCTTACACATTCGCATACTGTGCGAATCTCAAGTTGCAACAATGATCATCACTCAGATTTGGATTCTGCGTCTACTCCATTTTCCTGCACGACCACATGATGTCAACTCAAACTTTTCAACCATAGAATGCAAGCCAGGAATATAATGTTTTGGTTTTAGTCAACTTGAGTAGCCAAATGGCAGTCATAAAATGTCGGAGAAAACGCAAACAGCGTAAGCTGCACTCGCGACAACGATGTTGACACTGCAACTTGTGCCAAACGTATCTGAAAAATAGAATGATTCATTGTTTGATGTCCAAAATACCTGTTGCCGTTGTAATACGTTTGCTCTATGGAGCCCATGGTGGGGCCGCATATAAATTGGAGCTTGTCCGGAAAATTGGCCTGCAACATATAGCCCATGATATTAGGTGTGTAGGCAGAGCGAAAAACCAGTGATCTTTATTCTCCATATTGCATCGTCAAAAAATATCAGTGCTTTTCCCGGCAAGGGATGTGGAAAACTGGCAAACATGCATTGACCACGTAACCTCACATATATATTGTGACAGGTTAACCGACTGTTTTAGTAAAATGTCGCAAAGAATAAAAAATAATGAACTGCTTTACACGAATGACGCTCACTCTATACTGATGGCCGCTGTCCATGCTTGTCATGGGTCTTATGTTAATTGTGCATGAATAATCATTCAGGTGTAGTTAGCTTGTTTATCACCCACCGTTATCAATATGGTGTCAATGCAGAAGTTGTGAAAATGCCGAGAAATTATCTATAGCAACCTAAAGGTCTTCCCTAGTTATCGTATCTGGTGGCAAAGAACTACCAATAAATGGAAAAAGAAAATAAAAACAAAAGAGTTGGCACAATGTGTTTGCGCACCTGGGAGTTTAGCAGTCTTATATGTACACTGTGCGAACTACAGGCGTAGTTCATCACATTGCGGTCGTGCTCTTTCCCTGACGCATTGGTTAATTTCTGTGCATATTTTCGGTCCTTACCAAATGCAAAGCCTTGGTTAGAATGTGGGTAAGATGTGTAGCATACTGGATGACAAGGTTTACTTTTGAAACGACTGATATCATTGGTGTAGGGGCACGCTGTCACATGGCATTTTTAACATATTTTGTGGAATCCTTCTTTTTGTTGAAAAAGAAATGCAGCAAATCCAACAATTTGAAATCTATATGCAGCGAAGCTTTGTGCGAGTGCACAAAGAGTCGAAACAAGTACATGCACGTACGCGTGTACGTGTACAAACAAAAATTCTATCGAACGTCTTGTTAAGCGGAGTTGCTGACTACTAGAGAGTACGATGGATGCCTTGAATGTATCATGGTTTCAGAGGCAGCATGTGCATACGTATGTAGCGAAATGCGAATCCATTCTTTCTGTCTGCAATAAGCGTTTACATCTTCATTATCGTGCAGCTGTAGATTCGCAAGGGCGAGCTTTTCTGTTTCTTTCCCCCGCGCTGCCGTTGCCGCGAATGTGTGGAGGTGAGTGCCACCTGGTGGTGCTGCAAGGAACCTAGTGGCGCATACAGTGCACATGCTGTGCTGTGATTGGTTGGTCTATTTGGCAAGGGAACTGCCAGGCCGCAGCTCCCATGGTCACGAAACCCGGCGAGGTTCGCAAAGAAAAGCGTCGCTTCAAGAAAAACAACTGCTCACAAAATCTAGATTGCCTTTTAAACACTGTTTTCGCTCATTTCTTAACATCCATCACAATCTTTGCTATGACACATTATTAATTTAGTTAATACTTGAATATAGAAACACTTACGACTAGTATGAACATCAACACCAACATAGAATGAGCACCGTTCCTGCAGTGCCCTTTGTTATCTTTTATTTCTTGGCTACATTTAGCTGGCACAGACAATATGCAACTTAATACTGACCTGCAAGGTCAAATAAAGAACAAGTTTTCTTAATCTGCCTGTATTTCACCGAATTGAGCTTTATCAAGCTTCTCCAAACACACATTTTCTGCTAAAAAAATTATGAAATACCTTAGAAAAATATATTTGCATAAATTTGTAAGGAAACCATGAATATAGTATAGAAAGGGGTATCTTTAATGACCGGTAGAATAAATAACAAAAGCATGGTACTTCCAAGCAGCGGAGAGTACAATATTGTTCTAAAGGTCACTCATGCTTTCCTGCGGTTCTACTTCATGTTCCTGCATTCACTGTTCTTCCAGCACTATGCTGTAAGCTCAGAAAATTTCAGCACTAGTTCTGCGTTACGGCTTCACGCATGAGCACATGCAATATACATACAGCAGCTCAACTGGAAGGCAAGTAAGGTACAAGCTTAGTGAGTTATTGGCGTCCGTATCTGTAGTGACCAATGCAACAGTTATCGAAGTAGTTATCTGTGAAAAACAATAGGTACAGTGACATATAGTTAACAGAGCATTGCAGGCAATACCCTCCCATGTGCACAATACATGGAGGCTCTCTCTAGTCTCCTGTGTGCACAATATGGAAGGAGGAGCACTGTCTAGAGGTAAAGGGTAATCTTTGCTTGCCAGTAACTACATATACTGTATTTACAGGAATCTAACGTGCACCTATTTTTTTTTTTTTTTTCAGTGAAAATAGGCCCAAGCATTGCTTGTGTTTTACAGTTGGATACGAAACCAAAACCACAGTCACTGTGTTGACAACAGCTTAGCGTCAGTGCCGTCAGATGCAGTGTCATTTCCATCACAAAATGGCGGCAGAGCACATTTTCATGAAGGTTGTTGTAGGGTTTGTTTTGTGCTTGACAATCAATCTCTTTCAGAGATACAGTTAAACCTCGATATAACGAATTTCAATATAACGGAATTCTCAATATAACAAAGTACTTAACTTTTCATAACCTCAGGGTGTCTACCAACCGGGAAAACCAGGAATTCTCAGGGATTTTCAATAGTCTGGAAAAACTCGGGGATACTCAGGGAATTTGCGCTTCTATCAGGGAAAATTAGCTGTAATTTTATTGAAAAGGAAAGAAAGTCGCGATAAACCTGGCTCGAGTAGGAGGAGTTGCCAGTGTTTAGTCAACGACCGACTTTCCGGATGGCCCGATATTTCGAACGGCTTCGCGGCACCACCACGTACCCCATAGGGCCTATGTATAATAAAGTCTGAAATTTCGGGTGCAAGAACCCTTCGCCATGCGATTTTCCGGACATTTTGCCGTCATGGCAGGTCTGAAACTGCATTAATAAAACCACCACCACCACTGCCGTTTTGATTACCTCGTCGCTTCTCGAACCGGCGCTCTCTCACGCAGATCCACTGGCAGCCGTAGCCACCACCGCAGCAACGCTAGGCCTAGTTGCTTCTGCGTTTGCTATTTAGCTTCTTGCTGTTCTGTGCCGTGTTTTTCGTTGAAAGAATTCGCCGCTGTCAGCAATGGCACCGACTCCGGCTTTGTGGTCCTCACGATTGGCTTCAAAGCTCAGAAAGCACGACGCGTTGCATAATGCTGGTTGCCGAAAGTCAGCTTCTCCTTACTACAGCAATATTACGCGGTAAGTGAAGCGTGTGCAAATTATTGCGATGAAGCTCAACAAGCGTGGGAAGGGGCAATTGTCACAGGATGAGCACCGATGTGCCTAATAAATGTACTGGCAGGCCTTCAGAGCTTTTCCTGATGTGCTGCGGCAGTAAATGACATGCAGTGGCATACCAACTACAGTAAACTCTCAGTTGTACGAACGTCGGTTTATCGAATATTTCAGAATAACAAACTTTTTAAAAATCCCCGGCAATTTTCTTAAATATGCTATGCAAAAATGCTTCACTTAAACGAATTTCGGAAGAGTGAATATTTCAGTTTAACGAACTCGCTCAGAGGACCAAGGCTTATTTTTACGATCAGTTCAACGAAGTTGAACTGATCGATGGGATGGCACAATCGATGGGATGGTACCGCCAAGTTAAATGCCGTCATATTCTACCTTGCGGGAGTGGCTCACCTGTGGTTTAAAAATCATGAAGCCGACTTTCAGTCCTGGTCCGCGTTCAAGACCTGTTTCGCTGCAGTTTTCAGTCGCCCTGCCGTCCACAAGTTGCGCGCCGAGCAGCGGTTACGAGAGCGAGCGCAGCGACCCGGTGAAACATTCACCTGTTATATTGAAGATGTTCTCGACCTATGCAAATGTGTGGATGCGTCTATGCCCGAAAATGACAAATTGAAGCACATTTTGAAGGGCATCGCGATGACATTTTCCAAATGTTGATCGCCAAGAGCCCGCGCACCGTAGCAGAGCTCATAAACTTGTGCCAAAGCTACGACGAGTTGAGTAGGCAGCGCGAGTTGACTAGGCGCCCCTCAATGGCTGACGAGGCCCTCTCTTCCATGACAGCCTTCTCTGATCCCTCCTCCTTGCTCACACAAATCCAAGCTTTCGTGCAGGAGGAAGTTGCACGTCAGCTTTCTCTGCTACCCTTCGCTGAGCTACAGCAGCTGCTGCCGCAACAGCCTCCTACACAGCTCGCTCCTACGCTCCGGCGGGTTATTGAAGACCAAGTTGCTGAGGCTCTACCAATGCAGCATCAGCAGTACCCTGCCGCCGCGCTACTTACTTACACATCCGTCGCCGCGCAGCCCCCTCGTCAACCACTCTTTGAGCTACATCCTCGGCCACCACCACCCGTTCATAGTCACGTTCATCGACCTGCTCCTGCCTTTACTAATCCTTGGCACACGCAAGACAACAGGCCCATATGTTATGCCTGCGGTATTCCCGGCCATGTTGCACGACTCTGCCGCCGCCGCATGCTGCACTCTGATGAGTTTGTGCAGTCGCCTCCCTACGCCAATGTGTGCCGCCTTTCCACGACACTTATTTTAGTCGGCAGTCGAACAGGACACCAGCCGAGCGCCCGGTCCTTACACGTCGTTCACCTTCCCCGCGTCTCCGCTCATTGTCCCCCATGCGTCGGCGCCCTTCACCCACGCAAGAGCAAAACTAAGCGCCGCAGTTCAGGAGGCAAGAACTGCGTCGCCATCGATCTGTACAAGTCCTCCATTGTCGCCTTTGAACGCTGTCGATCTTACTGTTGACGGCGTCCCTACCGTTGCACTAATTGATACTGGAGCAGCCGTGTCTGTCCTAAACGAACGCCTCTCTTGCGCTTTATGAAAAGTTACGACGCCACTTTCTGGGTTTTCACTTCGCACAGCAAGTGTCCAGCCAGTTCAGCCTTCAGCAGCATGCACAGCTAGAGTTGTTATTCAGGGCGTTCTCTATATTGTGGAGTTTGTGGTTCTGCAGTCCTGTTCTCACGATGTGATACTTGGGTGGGACTTTCTTTCGCGAAATAACGCCATCATCAATTGTGCATGTGCTGAAATCGAATTATCGCCTCTGTGTGACGCGCCCCTCGTCGGCGCCACTTCTCTTCCCGCTAAGCTAGTTCTTCGAGAAGACATCGCCATACCGCCGTACTTGTCTGTCGTTCCCGTCTTCTGTGGCGCTGTCTCTGAAGGCGCTGTCCTCTTCACTCCTTCAGAACTCTTCATGACCCGCAAAGACGCTCCCCTGCCTTTCGCCACGCTTGACATTTCAGCCGGTTTCAGCGCCATCGTTGTCTGCAATCCGCTTCCTACAGCCCTGATGGCTCTTCGCGGCGAAGTACTTGGCCATGTTCAGCCTCTTGATTGACATGTTTATAACCGACGTGCCGGATGCTTCGTATGCAGAGCTCACTGACTTCTGTGCACTTTCCACTTCTGCTCCGCCATCACCTGACTTATTCACACCTTTCATTGCCATGACCTTACTGACCGAGCAGCGCTCCCAGCTTCTTCACCTGCTTGCCCAGTTCCGCTCTTCTTTTGATGTCGCTCAGCCTACTCTGGGTCGCTCGCCAACCGTCAGCCACCACATCGACACTGGCTCCAACGCGCCATTGCGGCAGCGCTCGTACCGCGTATCCGCCAAGGAGCGTCAGGTGATCAGTGAGCACGTGGACGACATGCTTCAGTGCGGCATCATTCATCCTTCCAATAGCCTGTGGGCATCACCGGTGGTTCTCGTCACAAAAAAAAGATGGTTCCATTCGGTTTCGCGTCGATTATCACCGTCTCAATAAGATAATGCGCAAAGACGTCTACCCTCTACCGCGCATTGACGACGCTCTGGACAGCTTGCAAGGTGCTAAATTCTTCTCTTCGTTGGATTTACGCTCGGGCTACTGGCAGGTCCCGATGTCAGCAGTTGATTGCCCTAAAACTGCATTCATTACGCCAGATGGTTTATGCGAATTTAATGTGATGCCATTTGGCCTATGCAATGCGCCTGCTACCTTTGAACGAATTATGGACAATATCTTGCGTGGCCTAAAATGGAGCACGTGTTTGTGCTATCTTGACGACATCGTTGTGTTCGCCCCTGATTTCAGCACGCATCTTCCTCGCCTTAGGCAAGTGTTGACGTCATTGACCAACGCAGGCCTGCAACTGAACCTGAAAATGTGCCAGTTCACCGCGCGCAAGCTCATGATTCTAGGTCACGTCGTATCACAAGACGGCATTTGCCCCGACCCATCAAAACTTCGCGCCGTGGCAGAATTTCGGAAACCTAAGACACTCAAAGAACTCCGTGCCTTCATCGGCCTCTGTTCTTACTTCAGACGCTTTGTTCGCAATTTTGCCTTGATAATATCACCTCGGACACAACTCTTAAGTGGCGCCAACGACCTATCCTCCTGGTCTCCTGCATGCGACACCGCGTTCGTGACCTTACGCCGTCTCCTGACGTCTCCGCCTATACTGCGACACTACGACCCCACCGCCCCAACTGAAGTGCATACCGATGCCAGTGGTATTGGCCTTGGCGCTGTCCTTGCGCAGCGCAAGTCTGGCTACTCCGAGTACGTCATTGCTTACGCCAGTTGTGCGCTGACCAAAGCGGAACGCAATTACAGCGTCACAGAAAAAGAATGCCTGGCCATCGTTTGGGCACTCGGGAAGTTTCACCCCTATTTATACGGCAGGCCTTTCAATGTGGTTACTGACAATCACACTCTTTGTTGGTTATCCTCTTTAAAAGACCCATCTGGACGCCTTGCCCGCTGGGCTCTGCGCATTCAAGAATACAACATACACGTCATATACCGCTCAGGTCGCAAGCACACTGACGCTGACGCTCTGTCCCGCTCTCCGCTGCCAGCCTACACGGCCTCCCTCTCCACCATTAAGGCGGTATCCTCGGTCGACATCGACACCTTCGCATCAGAACAGCGCAAGGATCCTTGGGTGGCCTCTCTTTTGGATCTCCTTTCTGGCTCGCCTGCATCTCCCATCTCCCGCTCCCTGCGTTGCCAGGCTGTCCATTTTGCTGTCCAGGATAACCTTTTGTATCGACGCAGCTACCAGCCCAATGGTCGCAAGTGGCTCCTGGTTATCCCTAGGACTTTGCGTTCGGACATGTGCGCGTCTTTCCATACTGACCCACAATGTGCACACGCAGGCGTTTTGAAGACGTATAAGCGCCTGCGGCAACGCTACTACTGGCGAGGAATGTTTACTTTTGTCCAAAAGTTTGTCCGCTCGTGCCCACAATGCCAACGCCGCAAATCTCCGCCGCATCCGGCCCATGGTTTATTACAGCCGCTTCCGTGCCCTGCTCGTGCCTTCGACCGTGTGGGAATTGACCTGTACAGGCCGCTACCACTAACACCTGCTGGAAAACGATGGATTATTGTCGCAGTTGATCACCTTACATGCTATGCCGAAACCGCTGCTCTACCTGCAGCGACCGCCAGTGACGTTGCATCCTTTCTGCTCCATCGTTTCATTCTTCGTCATGGCCCATCTCGGAAGCTGCTGAGTGATAGAGGCCGTGTGTTTCTGTCGCAGGTGGTTGAAGCTCTGCTTGCTCAATGCCGCATAGTTAACCGGACCACCACGGCGTACCATCCTCAAACTAACGGACTTACAGAGCGTTTCAATCGCACCCTTGGTAGTATGCTCGCCATGTACGTTTCATCGGAGCATACAAACTGGGACATCATCCTCCCATTTGTCACGTACGCATATAATACGACTACACAAAGTACCACAGGATTTTCTCCATACTTTCTTTTCTACGGTTGTGATCCTTCCCATACCATCGATACGGTTTTGCCTTATACACCAGACGTGTCAGAATGTGCTCCCGTTTCAGCCGTCGCCCGATACGCCGAGGAATGCCGTCAATTAGCCCGAAAGTTCACCTCCGCTGACCAACAACAACAAAAAGCCAATCGTGATGGCGACGCTACGAATTCGAACTTTGCTCCCAGCACCCTTGTCTTGTTGTCCGAGCCTTCTACCACGCCTGGACTTCCAACAAAACTTCTCTCGCAGTATGATGGACCATACCGCATCGTCGAACGCACCTCTCCGGTCAACTATGTCATAGAGCCGCTTACATCGACATCCGACAAGCGCCACCGTGGACGGGATGTTGTTCACGTGCGCCGCCTCAAACAATTCTATGACCCGCTCGTCTCCACGTCGTAAGTCGCCAGGATGGCTTCGCTTTTGCACCGGGGGTAATTGTAATGACAAAGAAGAGCACAAGAACAAGGCCAGCCAGATCGCCTCTTCCATGCCGGCTGTGCAACCAGTGGGCCAGCCGGATCGCCAGTGCTTGGCACGAGTGTGAGCCGTTCGGGCAACAAGCTGTTCCTGCTCTGCGTCACCTGCCTCCTCGGTTACGAAGAGACGTTACTCTCGGAACTGTTCAGTGCACCGATTACAATATATATATATATATATATATATATATATATATATATATATATATATATATATATATATATATATATATATATATATATTGCCAACTACTTTTACAATAAGTGAAATAGCCTGGAAATGCTTCTGTTATAAGTATATTTAACCAACAGCTGTATTTATCAATCACACATGGTGAACCATGGGGGCCCAAAAAATGAGCTGAATTTGCATTTATCTCTTGCAACTATATAACATCTCAAGATGATACAGGGGGCAAAAGGCAATAAGTGCGCCCACAGTGGTCTCGAATCGCACCCAGTAGCAGCAGTACAGCGTACATAAAAAGGCACATTCGCTACAAAGAATTTAAATAATTCAACAAATAATTGTACTTGGTGTTTAAGTCTGCAACATAAATGTATCGCTAGTTTAGGTAATAGTACAGTCGAGCTTATAGGCAATGACGTACAATCAACATAAATTACTTGCAATATTCACACACACACACAAAAAATGGACTCGCCATTCCGGCCCTGTGACAGTGGACGTCCAGCAAAGCTGTTAAAAGCCACCACAACTGCTGAGGGGGTATGCAATGCTTTAGTGCTTTATAACCCCACCCCCCCTTCCCACGCACTCAATTTCCCCTAGATTTGATATCTGTTGAGTTCGGTTATTCCAGGGTATTGGGATAAATTCTTTGTTCGCAAAACCCATTCATAAAGCTCTGAATAGCTTACATGCGTAATATATTAAAAATATCATAATTATATCTCTATCTTTGAAGTTTGCCTACATATTGGTGATAACACGCCCTTTATTTTTGCCAAATATATTTTAAAAAATGTGTTTAGTTCATGGAGGACATCACTGAAACAAGGACAGAAGATGTTATGACGCATGAAAATAAGGGGGGGAAAATACGACGGCCCATTATTATTTACGTTTCTAATCGGACCAGGAACGTAAAAATTTTGTCACGCATTGCAGTTACAATGGCCCCCCTCCACTTTCCGCAATATATGAATCTGTATTGAACTACAGCTATTATATATATATATATATTATTTTTTTTTCCCCGCCAGGACCAATTTCTGCTAAATTTGGTCTTGGCGGCTTTTATAGTGCTGCCAGAGCAGTGGGCTCAATTCTTCTGCTCTCGTTAGACACGCTCAAACACACTGGAGTGCTTGCATACATAATTTATTACGAAAGCCATCTATGTTGAACTTCACCTCCACATCACCCATTAATTTGTCCTTACAGTCACCAAACCTAACGAAGCTGTCTTCTTTAGTTCAATGAGGACACCAGCCGAAACTAATATATCACACATGACAAAGTAAGAACAAAAAAATGAGGGTTCATTGATTATTCGTAACACTTCTCGATAACCCAGAAATATTAAAACTATGCGACACATTCCACTTGAAATGCTGCCTATTCCATCAAAGTATAAATTATCTTAAACTCTCTTGGGACAATAGCAGTAGCGTGACAATTTCGAACGCTCGTTCACAATTTTTTGTTGCTGTATTTGATCAACATGCATTTACCATCGCACATAAACTTGGCGTATTGTTCCCCTTATGTTCGCACAATTTTACCTCGGTTGTTATTGCAATTATGCAAGCGCTGCAGTCTAAGTCTTACACCGCTCGTAAAACAGACTAATAAGGCTATTTACCACTTGCATACCTATTCTACTTGAAAATGCGCATTTAACCCACCCATTTGGAGCATTGCCTACACCTTATCCATATCCATACCATGCCCCTAACTTCCCCTAGAAATAAACAAGATGCCTTGTTTAGCTCACCAAGAACACCGAAGAAACATACTGCGAATCTCGTAATATCCCCTTCAGTCACGGCATAACATTTGCGAACGCAACTTATTTTTGCCATTACTGTGTAGTAGTTTCAAGGAATAGACAGTGAACATTAGGCTTTGAGTAAATTGCACATTCTGCTTTCTTAAGGTACACCCAATCCACTTCTCAGGGAAATGTATCGCTTCAAACGACCGCTTTCACGAAGGCTCTATTTGGCGTCCCTTCGAAGGGGGCATTCGTGAAGGCAAAGTGTGGAGGTTTCAGTAGTAATCGCAAAAAGATTATTTCATACATTGTTGCAATGCTTCGGCCCAATAATTAACCTTTGCAAGTAATTTGAGCGGGTGATTCAATATATTTATTGAAAAATCGTAGCACGGCTCATTGTACAATTAATGAATATTAGTTACTATGTATTTACGATGGGTCACTATAAAATTCAGAGGCACTCTCCCGCCTTGACTTGCCTTCTATATGGAGTCTCCAGCACCTTGGGATAAAATTGATAGAAATAGCTCATCTTGGAAAATATTTGCTTCTGTATGCATCTCGTTTTTATTCGTATTTGGGAATGTCTCACTATGAGTCTTATGCATTTTTTCAAATATATATCTTCTTTTCGGTGCATTTTACTAACTCCTCCCTTCTGTTTTCTTTTTAAATAAAATAAACACTCCCCCTTACTATTCAAGCTGGATTAAGTCGTTTATTTATTTTTTAGCATGCTTACTAGAGAGTGACATCATCGAGCGACATGGTGTCAACCAGTCTCTTGACATAAAACAAAGTTCTGTGTTGCTCAGGGAATTAGGCAAAGGCACTCGGGGAAAACCTGGAAAACTCAGGGAATTTGGAAATGTCAACTTGGTAGACACTCTGAACCTCTAATCCATAGAAAACCATGTATTGAGAACCTCGATATAACAAACAAGAAGAAAAGGGGTTAACTGAGAGGCCCAATTTTTATTAATCATATCATGAGCAGCCAACAAACAGACACCAAGGACAACGTAGGGGAAATTACTTGTACTTACTAATTGAATTAAAGAAATGATAAATTAATGGCAATGAAAGTGGATGAAAAAACAACCTGCCACAGGAGGGAAACGATCCCACGTCTTTGCATTACATGTGCGATGCTCTAACCAATTGAGCTACCGCGGCGCCATTTCCCTGCCCACTTTCTTGGGTATTTATGTGTTACTGCTAGAACTAACCTTGGGAGTATTAACCAGTGCCACCACTCGCAAACCTTGGCGGCAGATGTGGAACATCCTTTCTGCCGCAGGCGTCACGGTTACCACTTTCTCTCAGCTAGCGTGTGTTATGAAAATTGATTCATTAGATGCCGCTGATTCCAATTTCGATTGTGGATTTTATGGCTGGTAGACCTAACATGACTAAGCTTGGCTGGTGAAGGCAGGTAAAGTTGGTTTGCTCAAAACTAAGCGCAACTAATTGTTTGCTGCTTACAGAATAACCTCTAAATTGTAATTAAACGCGAATACACGTAAGTCAAAATTGCTATTCCTATCATAAAATGGTATATTTTATTTAATTATTTCTAATAGCTTTTCTTTGACGCCGTAGTGGCGCTGTCCAGCGCAAGACACTATCCACAAACGGAAAACCCTATTCTAAATCTCTTCACTCCTGCGTGCCCCAATGCTAACACCCGCAAAGCTCTTTGGGGCCCCAAACTATTGGGGCCCCTATTCTAAAACTCTCTATTAATTCGCAATGACTTTCGTGCAGATGCATCGGATGGTGATGTAGGCTCTCCACGAACACCTAAGACACCAGCAGAAGGTGAGAAGAGTCATTCATCACTACGGCGTATACTGGAGCAACGGCGCCAGCTTGTCATGCAACTTTTCACCGAGGAAGGCTGGTTCCCTTCAGGTAAATATCTTTACCCTCATGTCGTTTTTCATGTTTTTGCGAGGTACCCTGAAGACTAGGCATTATCATCTACTGAGGAGCAGTATGGCGTATGGATGCCACGACAGCATCAATCATTCTTGTGTACATTCCCGCGCTGCACCATGTGCACAAATGGTGCACTGCACCACATGTAAAGCTGTCCTATTTGACAAATTTGGACCAGCTGGCCGCTCAAGCAACAAGCGTTCTGTTGTTGATATTCACGTGGCTGGACTCGCCTTGAAAGCACTGCTGTCATGCAAAGTTGCAAGGGGCTGGCGGTTACTGCGCCATTATCGGGAGATCACTGTTCATCAATGCTTTATTTACGTCTTCAATGAATGCTAATAATGGTTCATGATGATGTTCTACCTTTCGAACTTAGTACTTTTTCAACTGGACCATCTTGGAAAACATAACTTTATGGTACTCGGAGTGCTTTGCCTTGTGTGGTTTATATGCAGCCGTAACAGCGAGAACTTTTCAAAATGACAGCATGCTGCAGTCATTTCTGCTTCTAGCCAACTAGAACACTTTGCTCTCATATGCAGAATCCACTCGTGTCCCGCTCGTTGTAAAATAAATTGTTAGCTCTCGGAGATAAAATGGCAGTGACTGCGCTCGCAGTTCCAAAATGGTAGGTGATCGGAATCGGGTGCCGTTCATGCTGCATTTTGTTCTTTATTTTAATGTTCTTAAGGGAAATTTGCAGCTAGGTGTAAGAAAATGCTGGAAACAAAAATGAAGATTCTAAAAACACGGTTCTTGAACAAGGCGATGCCACATAGTCGCTTTCGACTCCAGCTTAAGTGTCAATATTTTTTGCATGTATTGAAAGGCAAGTCCACATATAACGAACTACTGACTTGCCACTTTTCATGAAACTAATGAAGTTAAATATAATAAATGGGTTTGACTGATTTATTTCAGTGGAAACAGATTTCTTGTTTTAATTAGATTTAACTGATGTGAGGATCCTCTACTCATTCTTTCAGCATAGTGGACACTAGGTAGGCAAGTAGCAGTCGTACCCTGTTTGCTAGTGAACTAAAATAAAGTAATTAACTTTTTAATAACTTGTTTTAAGACACTTGTTGCAATGGCAGAATTGCAGTAGGGTGTTGCAGAAGGCTATACAGTCAGCGTCTGCAGACTCCCTAGGGCCACGAGAACGTCCGAAGGGGGGCAGTGCGAAAAAAATGAATGCATGCCTCTTACTGCCCCCAAGGGCTCAAATCGGGACAAGCACGTCCAAAATAGCTCTAACGGCCTGCCAGTACACTTATTACGCATATCTGTGCTAGGAGACGGCAGGTGCACGCGTGTATAATTAAGGAAAACGTACTGTGGCCCAGGACAATTGTCTCTTCCCACGCTTGGTATGCTTCACCGCAAGACTTAGTGTATGCTTCACTACGTAACACTTGTACTGAGGCGAAGCTGACTCTCGGGAACCGGCATTGTGCAACACGTCCTGCTTTCCGAGCTTGAAAGCAATTAGCGAGGATTGCAAAGGCGGAGTCGGCGCCATTGATAATAGTGGCATATTGTTGCAATGAAAATGATGGAACTGAACAGCAAACTTTTTTAGCCACCGTCGAAGTAGCAAGGCCTAGTGTGGCCGCTGTGCTGGCTACAGCTGCCAGCAGATCCGGAAAACAGGTGCCTGGAAAATCGGTCGTTGTCTGCTTTTTTTGGCAGACGGGCAAGTGTAACTAGACTGTAACGGTTGGTTGTTGCAAAATGTATGGTTAGTTTCAATGATTTCAAATTACTGAATAGTTCCTTCTTGAATATGAGTAGTTAGTGGAAAATGTTCTATTCACATTCAAAATTTTGAATATTCGCCTATCCTTAGTCACGACACATGCACACACCACAAAGCTGATGCAAATGTGGTGTGCCCAATTTCAGCCACTTGATAACTAAACGGTAACCTGTTCATAATATGCTATGCTGTTTTGTTGTTACAGCGCAAGCTACGGCTGCCTTTCAGCAGCGGCATCGGGACGTGTTCAGTAATAAAAACACACTGCAGCTCAAGATACGTGAGGTGCGTCAAAAGCTGATGGCTCAAAACAACCAGGCCAACATTGCCACTACGCCGAGTGCTCATGACACTACCATTGAAGCACCTCCAGCCAAGTCGGAACCACCAAACGCCCCAGAACCCCAGACCCCACGGACAGGGACATGAAGGCCTCAGGGGACGCACACTAAGTTTGAAGAGGCTGCTGGGTGATGGTGCGGGATGAGAGAGGTGTCAGGCAGTCTGATGCAATGGGGCTCAATTTTATTTTTTCTGTTTTTATTGCCCTGGCAGCATGCGCTCTGCAAACGAAAAGCAGCTGTGGAGTCGCATGCTGACGATGCAGTTCTTATTTTTACTGGTTTTTAATTGAGTTCCAAGAGGTATTGCCACTGCGAGCGAGTTGTGTAGAGGCAGGTTTTTATGAATCCCTGCTACAGCCCCAGCGCCACTTTTATTGTTTGTCTCTGATGTTGTTTGAAGGCTTGTTTAGCACCCTGCATTAAATTCTCAGATCTGCAGCGAAGTGGCTAGATTGTCATGCACCTTGTGCAGGCTGTCAATGCGGTCTGTGTTTTAGAATGAGCTTTTTGGCTTGTGGTGTCAAGACTCTCTGCAGGTGGACATTGTTGTTAAATAGTGTACATGGGGTCATTGCAGTATATTGACCTTCCATGAATGCCTGTGTTGGCATGTGTCTTGTGTTCGGTTGCACGCATATAGTTGTGTTGCACCTGTGATGTGTACAAGACTGCATTCTTTGGTGGTTCTCAAGGTTTGTGTCACACTAATCTGAAGGATCTGAACAGCCCTGTTGCATAGCACGCAGTTTAGGCCTCCAGTTGTTTAAAACATAGGCAGGTTCAACTACACTGTGTTCATGTAATGTACGCACATGATAGCTTTCATTGTTTTTTTTTTTTTTTCTTTTTTCACTCCTGCATTACCAATTTAAACATGTGGTTTACCTTGAGAACTTGGACTGTGTGTTGTTGCTAGTATTTGGACAATGCAGGGCAGTGCTGTCTCTTGCTGTTGACCATTGAATGTGTAAGCAGCGCCTCTTTCGCAGATAAACCATGCATTCGAAAGCCACTTTTTGTCATTAATTGCTCAATGCTGCAGTAAGGTATGCATCATTCGGCAACTATTGAGCCTAGTGTATATATGTGGACTAGATATAAATACCTTCATTTGCTGCTTTCATCTAGACATGCAATGTGAAAAAATCTAATTATCACTCAGTCAAATGAGGTAATTTAGCATCAACTTTTGAACATGCAGGTTTTGTTTTGTGCTGCACAAAAATCATTGCTGAGGTGATATTATGTTTTGGTGTCGCGTGTGGCATGAGCAGCAAGTACAGATGGCATAAGCAAGGTATAGTACTGTCTTGCGAATATTGGTCCTTTCTGAAGAGCTGGACTTCCACCAAAACGGCTGTAGGCTATCTGTTGAGGCGAATATGCTGCAAGAATTGGTCAGTGCAAAATTGGGTCGGTTGCACTTCTCTAGAAGTTTTATATTTTTGTAATTAGCAGAATGGTTGCTGCTTGAAGAGCCACCTTGGAAAGGATGTGTCATGTCATGGAAAGTTTGTTGTGTTCACTTTATTTGATGATATATTTTCAGTGCTCAGAGTTCTGGGCCTTGTATAAAAGCTGACTTTTGTGAGAACTCGTTGTGAAATGATTGATGAAATGATGATGTCGTTGTGTAATGATTTGTCTTTTCTTTCTTTTTTCTGCCATTCTTGATGGAAGATGCATGGAGCTGTTGGTGTATGTTTGGTGTGCCTCCCACAAGGACGTCGATGTGAGAATGCAGCACATACTTTTTGTGTTCATAACATAATGGCACATGCATGGTTTGTTTCTGTGTATTGTATCCCCCATTGCTTGTTTGTATCATTTTGTTATACTTTTGTGCATAGCACTGTCGTTTCATTTTACATGTGAAATATGTACTGCATTACTTTTGTTGTTGCATGCCGGCATTTCGCATAATGCGGCCCGCCTTCTTTTTTTTTTTCTTCATTGTATCATTTATCTTGCATGCTGTGCTCTGTTGTTATGCTTTTTTGTTGCTTCGTCATTGCTTACTCCTTACAATCTGTCCCAGATTCTTGCTCAAAGCAGACATACATTATAGGCAATTTTTATTACTATTTTTTTTACTGCTCAGTAGTTAGAGCTGTCACTAAGCAGTGGTTCAATGACAGCGAGGTCAGTTAGAGTAAGCCCTGTTAAATTGAAATGGCATGTCTCAGTACATTGGCCAAGTTTGAATGATGGCATAGTGCTGGTCAGCTCCCATAGGTACCATCTATTTTTCACACCTGATCTTGAAACTTCTTCCCTGCTGACCAAAAAAACGCCCCTACCAGCGGTATCCTTAGCGTTGAGCTAACTTGAACTCTTAAAACACAGCATATGTCACTTAAAAAACACACAAGTTGCTGCATTAGCAGTGACTTTTTTATTATTGTTGTTGATGTCCTTCCGTTACTTTATTTCTTGGCAACTGATGGGAAGCAAAGAAGGAAAAACAGGTGGCAGTTTACCAAAGCTGTTAGTAATATCCCATCTCCTGGTGAAAGAAGATGCCAATTTTTGAGTCCCTTTTGACCGGCACTTCTTTTGAAGATTTAGTTAATATTGACAGTGGAATGGAAGGCTATGGTTATGCGATGAATTATTATTTTTAGTCTACTAACGATGACATGACTGCATGCTTGCACACCATGTACAGGGTACTTGATAAGTGCTTCTGAGCACAGCGAAAGCTAATGCCACAGAAGTGCTGCTGCGCAAGGCCATTGCCACAAGGCCATTTAAATAAATAAGCATACTGTGGGGCATGACATGTCAGGCATCATTAACTGAATACAGAAGCTTCATAATCCTGGTTACTTAAAGCTTGAAATTGGCAATGTGTAGCCGGTGCACTGAAATTTTGCTTACCTAAAAAAATAACTTCATTTATCTCCAAATTTCTTAAAGGATTTTACCACTTTGGGCTAAATAGAGTTTTCTGTACAGCGGTAGTATGAATGAATTCAGTTTGAGCCAAAGCAGAACATGCCATAAGAGGCAAGACAATCAAAATGCAAATTGTTGTGGAGTTCAGTGATTGTAAGCCATTTGGCTAGCAAATAAATGATTGCCTGCCAGAAAAAGCGGGACACATCAAAAACTGAAGGATTGTAAGGTTGTGCACTTCCATTTTGTATCTTGTAGTGCAGAAAGGCCACCCAATACAATATCTGAGTTGTTTAGATTTTATAAAATACATTGAAGTGAGAATGCTTAGCTCATCACTATGTGCAGGTGTCTTTGGGGGGAAAATTGGAAAAAGTAAGGCTTCCAGCATTACGCTGGATTAGAGCATGTACCTTGCCTCTTCACTGCTAATCGTCATAGGCTGTGTAGTTAGTGCAGTTCAGAAGTAGATGCACATCTGGCTTTCTACATATGGCATCCCATTGGACACCCAGGAGGGTGCATTAAGGCTGCTTTGGTTAGTGACATATGGCTTGATTCGTGCTTCAGAGGTTTCCTAGAAAGTTTCTCATGGAATAACAAATTTTGCATGGCTATTGACGTTGTGATTGGGATCTGAAAGAAACTTCTTTTGCATTTTTCTTAAAGCTTTTTCAAATCAACACATGCTTTTTAGCATTTCACATTGCTTTAGCTCCTCTCGAGAGCATTAAAAGTAAGTATATTTTACTGATTGTTTTAAAGGTGCTTTAATATATTGAATTGGTTTTATTTGGACACTGCATCTTTTAGTACAGATTCGACCTGATTTGGCTTGGTTTTGCCTTATTTAGTCCCTGTAGAGTACTGGACTCGTGTGGCATGGTTCTGACGTCCAGAAGAAAGCCAACAAGTGCCTCATATTTATTGTTTTAATCTGCCTTCGTAATATTTGCCTCAGTTTTAAACCATTAATTCTAATTATTCATTACGTTAATAGTTTTACAGGATAATGATTTATTACCAAGTAAAATGTACTGCAGTTGTGTACGCTTATTCTTGCATTGTTCCTTGCAGTAGTGGCTCAATTGCTTCCAGCCACTGAGCCTCCCCAGTGATTCGAGCCGGAGTGGTGGAACTGCTCTATTGGTCTGTATAAATGTCTGTATTGCAAAAAAGAAAGAAAGGACAAGTAGTTTAACCTTGATATTAAAGTCCCCTGGAAGTGGTGAATTGCCTTTCTGCGAGTTGCCAAAATTCGACCTCTTTCAGTAAGAGTGCATAGATTGATGTTCGCATAAGGCTGTGTTGGTGCTGAGCACTTTTTTGTTCCAGACCATTTGTCAGTTCTTCAGATAATATTCTTTACTCGCTTCCTTGGAGCCAACACATTTGTCTTAATGTGGCAACATTGTGTCAGTGAAAAACCATGAACCTTCATAACTGTTTTTAAATACTGCAGTTAACCCTGTGCACCCTGCCAGGTTTGCCTACTATCATGCACATGAGGCTGCCTTCATTGTGAAAGCACATTTAAAAATAAGTTAGACAATCTTCATGCATTCTAATTTTCTTTGCACAGTATGGTGCACTGCACCGCTTATCTAAAGAGGATGGTGTTACCCTGCAACATACCTTTTATTTTGTATGGCTGGGTAGCCTGCACATGCCTGAGAATGCATTGCTTGGACAGTCAACAGGCAGGGTAAGACCTGCTGTGCTTAGGCTTGGGGTGGTGTCATGTTGATGCATGATTGGTTTATTGACACCGATAAAAGTTCCTGCATGGTTACAAAGTAGTGTGCAATACCTGCAATTTCTTGCTTGTTACTGAAGATAAAATGCCTGCCTCCATATAAAAGTTTAACTTGTAACAGACTTGTATCTCTGCTGTTTATAAAGTTTTTTTGATACCCATACGGTTTGCAACTATGAAGTCCCATATTCTTGTTTGCTGTCTTGCTATGGGAACCAATACTGCATGACATCTGCATTGTATGGATTGTCAGCACAAAAAGATATTGAAAAATGTAGTGTATGTGAATCCACCGCTGGGCATTGCATTGTACAGTCGTCAAGGAAATGTGAAAGAAATTGCTTGTCACAGGGATGAGAGGCACTCTTCCACCCACACATATATAGGTATGACCGATCACAAAAGCTGAGCATGTGTACTAAGCCTGCTCACATTGTTGCACATATTTTCTCTCGTTTGCTGACATACATTCTGCCAAGGTGAGCATATATGGCTGTTGCTTATGGATTGCGAAATTGTTGGTAATAAACATGAGGCTACACCCTGTTTTATGCCACACCTGTTGCATTTTCCAGCATTTGCTATTGTGTGTGCATCAACCCTGTGTAATTACACCCTCCTCTTCACATTAAAAACTGCAGCCGGATTTACAGGTTTTCATTATAAGGACTCTATTGCTGACCAGTCCAGTTGCTGCTCTCATTTCTCAATCGTAATTGGCTGGAATTCTATGTTACGACTGTTTTTTCCCCTCTACCAACAGCTGCATGAATGCAGGCCCTGGTATTGTTTTTACAGTGTGCCGCTTGCCTGGACATGCCTTGAGTGCAATTATGAAAGAAATGCTTGTTTTCGTGCCATACAAGAGGTTAGCGCCACTACTGATGGGCAACCAGTTTAATGTTTTCAACACACTGTTCATGCACACAAATGCTGCTATGGTTGTGTCATCCTGTAAAGTAGAGTGCAAGTTTTGTAGTTACATACTAGCGAGAGAAATTTTTCATTGGAAAAACTTAAAGGTGGGCAGCCAGAGAGAAAAATCGGAAATGTTTATAGGAAAGAAGCTGCATCCATAAAAAATAGCGTTTCCGATCACTTGCCTCACCTGCTGGCAACTTCAGGTACAGTGTATGTCACAATTACAGAGATTGGTTAATACTCATACCAGCAATTGTCACATTTCTAGTTGGACAGGCCAGCATTCTCAACGGATGTCTGCGTGCCTGCGATGCTGGATCACTCTACCAAATTTGTCTGCTTACAGCCCAGTTAACCATAGTTTTCCATGTTTTCTGTGCAATTTGTACACAAATGTTCAGGATCGCACACAGATGATGCAGAAAGCATGCAAAACTAGTGGTCTGCATGTGGAAAGTTTTGTTTCGGCAGCGACATTTGTGCAGCAACACCTGCTATGCAGAACATCATTAGCGTCCTGTTAAATGTGACATTCACTGTGCCACTCGGCTTTCCATCATGTCATCATGCAGGACGGTTGTGTAAGGACTAAACTTAGAGCACTAACTTTTCCAATTTTGTTGTGCATACAGTTGTGGCATTCACGCTATAGTTAGGTGCCGAGGCCTCCTTTATTTTTCCTAGCTTCTCTTACTTTTGCAACTATCTCTATTACTGTTGCATCTACCTTTACATGTATTTTCATTCGCAGTCTTCTGCTACATGTGCAAGAATGCAGTCTGCACTTGAAAGCCTGGAGTTATATAGTGTGCGCTATGTGTATGTTTGTGTGTACCATGCCGTTGTACCTAGCACCAAGACACTTGTGCACACTATTACACTTACCTGTAGCTACCTACCATGGAGAGATGCACCAACTCATATTTTTAAGACAAGGCGGTGTTTTTAAGACATTTTAAACATTTTGCTGTGTATATATCGACAATACATAATTTTTTTCAACTAAGCTAGTTGTTGCTCGGGGCCACTAGGACTCCTTGCAGAAAGTGGTTGATGGTGAGAAGGAAATACAAGAAAAATTTTGTTTTTCTCCCCAAATTTTTTTTTTCTTGGCTGTTTGCACTGTGGAAGTTGTTGGTCGAGAATTTTGCTTCGATGAAGCTTTATAGCAGGAGGCCCACCAAGGCAAATCATGTGGTTGCTGCGGCCTGCTGTGTACACTGTCGTGTCATCAGTTGTGTAATGCTTGCGGATATTCTCCTGTTCCTCTTGCTTTCCTAATGAAGCCAGGCTGTTGTTGGAAGCTTGAGCCTGTTTGCAAGTGGATTTCTACATCAATATTAATTTGTTCCTGCAAAGGCTATATTCATGAAAACGTAACAATTTCACAAGTAAGCAAAAGGCAACTAAAACTGCCATTTGTGAATTTCCCGAGAGGTATTTCATTGCCCGAACACCAGATGCAAACTCGCATTTGCAGTTGAAAAGTGGTAGTAAATTAAGCAAAAGAAAATCTATAAGAAACAAAGTCCTTTCTGATTGACACAGCTGTATAAACCAGTCAACCTATGATACAGGTTCAGTGGCCAAGCACGAGATCGTGGGTTTGACTCCCAGCTTGATTTTAATAAAGGCTAAATGCAAAATCTTGTGCTTGGTGAGTATTTGGGAAACATTAAAATGCTTTCAAGGTTAATCTGGAGTCATCCGATGTGGCACCATGGTCGCTGTTTCGGTGTGTTAGACCCCCATTACTCAATCAGTCAGCTGTACTATAAATCTATTGGTCTTCAAGTTGAACCCTAACTCTGCACCCTCTAGTGGTCTTATATTTCTAGAATGTTTGTCAAGTGGTGGTTGGTTTAAATTTTATGCAGGATGTTGAATGTCATGCACCTAAGCAGGGGTCCTGTAAAAACCTTTGCCTTCCTATGACAAGAAACTGTAGGCTTGACTGTACAAAAGAAACCCTCTTGCAAACAGGCTTTGGTGTTTCTGATGAAATGAAGAAATAGCAGGTAGGATTGGGTGTGCACAATTGAAACCACTGATAAAAAAGACAAAGAAGAGGTCACGTCTTGCAAGTGCCAATTCTGTTAAATACTTGTTCTGTTTTCCCATGGCATCAAACTTGAAGTAACAATCAAGTCTGGAGATGTAAATAGATACAATGGTTAAATGTATGTTTAAAAAACCCTCTCCATCTGAAGGGGCCAATAAGGAAATTGTTTTGCAATCCCATACGAAGTGCATATTTGCTGGCGTTGATATTGCTGTTCGTGCATTCTTTTTTACTTGTCATATTTTTTTCTTGTTGCTTCATGTTGTTCACGTTGTGTATGGTGCAGTTATGTTTAGCATTGAAAAAAAGTGTTGATATGGCAGATCTGTTTTATTCATCTTTCCTGTTTGAGCTCTCAAAATCAGCATTTTGGAATTGTTTATTGCTCTCTCTTTATTTTTTTTTTCTGTGATACTTTCTCCAATACAGATCTTAAATGCAAAGAAGGGGTATTACATGTGTGAGTCATATTGCCTTTCCATTTATTTCGCTACTTGTAGTATCATATTTTATAGCTTAATCCATTCAGCTTAAGGAAAGAAACTCATGACAATTGATATGTACAGTGCATGTAAGTATGAATAAATTACCCTTCAGTGCATTGTTAATTTCTTGAACGTATCATTTATACTGCCAAAATACATGCCTCTAAACTCTGTAATGTTCGACGAGATGCCGCCTGTACATGGTCATCCACTACCCACAAAGAGTGCACCACATTTTAACGACTTGATGTCACTAGGTGTCCACATTTTTATTTCATGCAAGTACAAGACAAAAACCAGAACCCATCTATCGATGACTGTCAACGTCAATGCAAGAACATTTAAATGCAAACGTGCTTGACGACCTATTATAAGTATCGTGGAATTCATTATAATTGGCATCATAGCACCGACACCCACAGTGTGTACATGTTAGACAGCATTGTGGCGCAATCTAGGGTGCCTAGAGGCCAGCAACCCAGATCCAGCAAAGGGGGTAGGGTAGGCACAGAAATGGCCCCTGCATTTAAAATCTCTACACTGCTCAAATTTGGCGTCGGATATGCTGGCATGTTGTGCCCCACTGAGAAGCACCATGAGAATAGCAAATGACACTGCATTAGACTGAACATGCACATCATTTGTGTCATTAGAAATTCTTTAAAGTAGGTACTGTGTTCATGTGAGCCTATAAAATGCCAAGAAAAGGTTTCCCCTATGAAATTTTTGTCAAGAGCCTGTAAAGAGGCCTGCAAAATCTTTTATATGCCTACCAACTTTGAGCTTTATCTTAAAATTCTCTATTTTTAAACCTTGTTAACCATTGTTATCATAACCAATAATTTTACAATTTGTCTTGTTTAGGTCAAAAATGATTTCAGATGAATACGAGTACAGTCACTGACCAATTGGCAAAGTAAGGTTATTCAGATGAGCTAGATAATTTGTACCTATCTGCAGAATCATCTCTCACTCCATAGAACCAGTGTATAACAGCAGCTGGAATTTCTATTGCTATTGCATAAATGCTTTATGATAATGTTCATAAATATTTGGGTTATTCTGCAGCGCAGAGCATTGTAGCTGCGAGGGACAAGGTGGATGTTCGTACTGTTCTTATCCAACAAAGCTTGCTATTTTTTAAACAGCAGCATATTGAGCTATAGAACGATGTTTAGTATCATTTACAAAATTAGCCTTAATCATAGTATTATTCGAATATTAAGGCTGGCAGGTCTGCTTTTGAGGGAAGTGTGCCATATGTCTAAAACCAGAAACCACCACCTCGCGACTTCTTTCTGAGCGAAACATCTTTGTATGCCCATTGTGAGGTCACAGTTTACGGCAACGAAATGTTGTACCTGTAATGCTTTCATGGGTACCTCATTTCATTCTTATTGTGCTCGAAGCTGTGCTGACGCAAAGTGAGGTAGTGCTGCTTTACCCATTATCATGGTGAGGTTTCTGAATGGCATGGCCTCAAAAATCAACCCTTTGTTACCTGAACTCGGATGCCAGAAACTACTGGGGCAACGGTGTGGTTCGTTGCCACCCACCCTATCATTCATAAGATGCTGCAGGCATTTCTTAGTGATGATGGCTAATAGGCTTTTTACCAGATTATAAAGCTGTAATTTTCCATTATTTTGCGTCCTTCATCATCATCATCAGCCTGGTTATGCCCACTGCAGGGCAAAGGCCTCTCCCATACTTCTCCAACTACCCCGGTCATGTACTAATTGTGGCCATGTTGTCCCTGCAAACTTGGCTCGTACAAAATGGTGGCCCCTAATCAGCCACACGGCTGGACAGATGGTTCGCAATAAGTATAAAAGAAAACGGTCTTTGGAAAATATGAGCCCTTCAACTACTAGGGTTGTTCGGGTAGTGAAATTTCAAAATCAGAGACGAATATTTTAAGAACGACCATTGCGTATTGAATTAGATATACCCAGTATTTTCCTATTTCTATTAAGTGAAAAAGTTATGTGGAATCACTTTGGCAAAAAAAGCACATTGTCATTTGATACATGTAGTGTTGTTCAGATTTGCACATCTGGTCAACTGAGGAGCTTGTAAACAAAGAAACAATTGAAAGGCTATTTCATCTTTCACACCATCACAATGACAGTAATCGCACTGGAAAAGCACGTTGTCAAATTCTTGTTGAGTGTAGTGTTTTAAAAGGAGCCAAGTTGGAGTACTGCACATTGTTTTAAACAAAGTGGATGAAAATTTGGCGAAGTGTTGCAAAATGTGAAAATGAGAAAACGAATTTGTAAGCTGCCTGCATGAGCACGAATATTGAATATTGGAAATTATTGAGCAGAAGTTAGCTGCTCGATGTAATTGCCCAGCAGCTGTTGCCTCTGCAGCAACTGCATGGGTTCCCTGCATCAGTCATTTGGGACAGTCGCTGCTTGCATCTGTTTTCCGGTGGACTCCAAGAACTGTTATCCCATATAGTTAAAGAGAAATGAATCTTCCACTACTTCAAATAGTGAATAATTGGAACTGAATACAAATTTAACAGCAAAGGTATTCATATTCTATTGTAATGTGATTTTGCTATACGTATATATTATTATATTGTGCCTTGTTCTATATTAGGTTTTGTTTTGAATACTCGCACACCCCTACCTGCACACTTTTTATTAAAGGTACGGGAAATGTCTGCTATAAAAGGATGTCCTCTTACCAGCATTTTCAAGCTCAATGTCCTTCAATGCACCGTGTGCACGGAGCTCTTGGCAATCAAGTGCAGTTCCTTGTGGCCTTTCCCTCTGTTTAATCATTCTTAATGCTATCGAATTTATGCATGCTTGCCCAGCATGCTCCACCCATGATTGTACCAGCTTTTGTGTTGGTAAGAATGCCTAGCCGCCCATAGTGTAAGTACGGCGGCGAGTTTCTTTGCTGCCATTCTAATATCAGCGATTATAGTTATCCGCCTTTCCTTCTGGAAGAGGTGCTGGTTAGTCATGATGTTGAAAGAAATCCGCTGAATAGCATCCTCGATAATTCGCACCGGTCTTCCCCGGCGCGCCCCTATTGACCGTTCCTCGGTGGACAATGCGCACCATGCTGGGCGCGTTCAAGCGAGTAGCTGAACACCACCACAGACCGCTGTAAACGAAGAAAATGGTCGAAAGGGGCAAATAAATTTCTCTTTTGACCGTTTACGTGGTTTACGGCGGTCAGTGGTGGTCCATGTACTTGCTATGCAAAAGCGCCGAGGTTTGAAAGGGGGCGTGCTCTCGCGCAACCGAGAGGGAAAACTACGGGGGAGACCATGGGGAGACTGTCGCTCGCGCAATGATTGTCAAATTATTGACAACCATGGTAAATAATTTTCTGTATATTTGATTTATTATTATTTTGCCCCCCGCCCCCCAGCGCGTGCCAGAAAATTTCGCGGAGCCCCGCTGGAAATCCCAGGAAGCCTTGCGTACAGCATGTACTGTACGTTGCAGACGACGCGGATATTTCGCATGCATTTTCGTATGCGCCTTTGCGAAGATTTTCTGACGATAGTCGGGACGAGCTGCTGATCGATTTAGATCCCAGATGGCGGTTTACGAAACGCTCGAAAGTGATAACTTTCTAGGAGGCACGAATGTACGTGCTTCGATGGCATCGTCGTGTCTTTCCGACAGCGGCGAGTGCACCTTAAATACGCGGTGCGGTACCATCTGTGACATTATTTTCGAACTTCCAAAGAAGTGTTCGATAATATTTACCAACTTCCGATTCTTCTGAAAGCAAAGCAGGACTAGCGCGTACGGCGCCTGAAGAAAACAAGGTGAGCGTGTGCTCGTGCAGCTTTGGCCCAGTTCTAATTGATGAAAGCAGAGCAAGTTCGTGCTTGTTTGCTTAAACAAATAGACAATCGAAAGGGCCATTGTCGTGCTGTGTGCTTTAAAAATGTGCACGCAGCCTTTCAAGCAAAATTGTGGGCTGCCAGCATGAATCATGCTGAATGTACTCGGCATATAACGTCACGCGAGCAATTCCGAAACTATCCCAACGCGTTACTCCGTTTCCAGGTTTACCAGCACTTTCAACAGACTCCACGAGGTGCACAACCGGAACTACTCTATGAAACCGGCTACTGAGCGATCACACATTGTCATAGCGAGCATTCCATTCACACTGATGGTACAGTCGCGACTTGTGAGCAAGTATGAGGCACGTGCTTCGAAATATATTTTCTTTGCAGCCTAGGCATGAAAGCCGACATAGTAGTACAGCCTACATGCACCTACACAACCAATGTAATGCATTAAGCCAATTTCAAGTTGCACGGCTGCATTGGTAGAAATTTCACTTTTTTGCCGATACCGTGGCGACTCGTCTCTATTGCTCTCACCTGCACAATGTTTGTGTAAGATAACACCGTTGTGAACGTCTGAGCCCAAAAGTTGCAGATCTGCATTTTACAAAAGCGAACTATGCACAGCATTTAAAGGACAAGCCTGGTCATCCTTTTAAAACGTCAAATCGCACCTTCCATTTTATGAAAAACAATTCAGATACCATAACGCAGCAGACTTGTACAATCTCGCATAATCACAACCAAGACTCCAGCAAAGCAAGGTTCACGAAAGCACATTTCTCGCTCCTGTGGCAATTTGCAGCCATCATGCACCATCCTCATCACCTGAACACATCGATCTGCAACTGTAGTGCTGGCGCCAGTGACTTTAACACATAGGCACTTACAACCAATTCTTTCAAATAAGCATAGAGAATTGAAACAGTTGATTTCAAGCACAGAAGTTCTCCACAGCAAAAACTTCCAACTGAAATGCTGCCTTGTCCTTACAGCAACAATTAAAGCATTTATTTCTCTGCTTCAATGCTCAGCACTTTGGAAATTTCCTACCTTTATCAACATGTCATCCTCGACATGTACATCTTTTCTCAATCTCGCCGCATCAGCTACAATCGTTATCGAAAATTTTTGTAGGCATTTGGAGCAGATATTCACTGCATCTAGTCTCAACATCTTTACTGTAAAATGTAGAAACAAGGAGCAAGAGTAACAAATAACCCATCCAAACCGAAGCTGAATCTGGCAGCAGGAGAGCTGCTGCTTGTGACATTACCATGAGCAAGGGTTTCCTTTAAAAATGCACACGTTGCCTTTTCTGGCCTGTTGGTACACCATCTGACGGTTTAGACATCAACACAGAAATAACTTGATGGATGAGGGTTTATTCAACATAAATCTAACATTCATCATCATAACGTTCAAACAGATCTTTTTTGACAAAAATACAGGTTGTTGGAAACTTTGATACAAGAATGGGTGCTAAAACAGCAAGCTTTCTAAGCACAAGAAGTCCTTGACTGTCAATGTGATGATGGTGCAATTCATGCTGACCTTCTGTTAAAGCAACATGCTGGGCAAAGGTGGCATTGCCTAAGGGTTGGAGAATTGATTTAGGCTAGTGTCATTTCAGTGTCATCAACCGCGCTCCATCCATTTCTGGTTGTGACCCATCTGTCGGAGGCCAAAGGCAGACAGCAGAATGCCCACAGTCGACAGTGCGAATGCCGACGATGACACGACACGGTCCTTCCCAGTCTTCAACTGGTTGTCAAAGTAGACATTCTGGAATGAACAGTTATAACATTGTGGAGTCAAGGTCAATGATAAAATGGGGGATACAATTAAAGTGCTCACAATACTGCCCTAAGCAGGCAACCTTTTTCATCCATAAATCCATGCCTAAGCAGAATGATCAAGGTGATGAAACAAAGACAATAAGAGAGATGAAAATAGACAGGATATACGCTGAAGTTGCAAGTACAGCACATATCTGTTGGTTGTGGGTGCAGTGCATATCCTGTTTATTTCTTTTGGGTTTTGTCATGTTGCTCAGTTATTGTCTTGTTGAAATCATTAAAGTTGGAAATGGTACACTATAGAGTGTCGGGTTACATTGGCAACCTGTAGCACAACCACCGGTGTAAGAATGCCCAGTATGTAGCTCAAGTAAGACTTGAAACACATGCCGACTTATTTGTGTGTATGTGTGTGTGCGTACAGAGTGTTTCAGCTAACTTTAGCCAGTGTTTAAAAATATGCCGATGCACTCCCAAGACGACGCGACCAAATGCATGTTGCTCACTTTTGGATGTAGTGTGTCACGGTATTTTTTTAAACAGATCATTAGCCAAGATTAATTAACCAAATCCTGAAGCAACTAAGTTAGGCAGAAAATTCCAATTAGAAAGTTGAAGAGTGCTTTGCAAAACGTCTGATTAGACAGTTTCTAATTTTCTATTAAGTATTAGTGTTTTTCAACTTACTGTGGATGCCCACAAAATACAAACAAATACCATGTGACATACCCGCTTGCACGCACTAATTGCAGCACTCTCAAACTGTCCACGTACAAACGAACATAGCATCTAACAGGGCGTGCTGCTGCTTAAAAGGCGACAGGGCAGTGATGAAGGCATTGGCTGTGGGATTTACGGCACCGATGTGCTTCCCTCGCGGCGGTTCACGATAGCGACAAGCAGACGCAGCGGCAGCACACCCAGCTGAATGCTATGTTCGTTTATGCATGCAACGCTTGGGAAGAGTGAAATTGCGACGCGCAAAAGGGCATGTCATGTGGTGATTTTTTTTTATTTCGTGGGTACCCGCAGTAAGCTGAAAAACACTAATGCTTGATAGACAGAAACTGCTTATTTTGACATTTTGCAAACCGCTGTAAACTTTCTAATTATAATTTTTTTCCTAGCTTCATTGCTTCAGAAGTTGGTGAATAAATCTTAACTAATTATCTAAGTAGAAAGCATCGGCATGTTTTTTAACTCTAGCTAAAGTTAGCTGAAACACCCTGCGTGTGTACACACACACAGGTTATATGAAGGTGCCCACGATGTGGCTCATATAAGCATTGTGCCGCTACACACGTCCAGCTGTTCTGCGTAACAAAAGATTAACTTCCTACATAAAACATGAAAATATGTTGGCTCATAGATACCTTGAAAGCACACCGATCTGCTGATAGAATGGTTAATTATACGGGTGTCAAACGGTGCACTTTTTATCGCGATCAAGCCTGATCCGGATCAAATTTCCCGGTCACAATTCGTTCCTTTGCACAAGCTGCACGAGGGAGCCAATCACGGTCGAGAATTTCGGTCCGGATTGGGCATGATCATGATCGAAAGTGACTGTGTGACACCGGTATTATTTATATTTCACAAATTCCTTGATGTACTTTCTTTGATTTAGCCATCCGGTGCATTAGGGCTGTGCCCATTCTTGGCCAATCTCCAGAATGGGTATATCCCACTGTGACACAAGTGGTAGAGAATCCCTAAATGTCACTTGATACATGTCGTACTTTTCTCTGCACCTGTAATTGCCAAATTCTATGCATTGCCATTCTAAAGCATTTAATTAACCACTTTATTTAAGCCTCACTTCACATAGATTCCAACATGTGCATTGGTCCTGCATGTACAATTTCTTTTGTGCATGTGTGTTCTTGAGGGTTTTGTTTCACACAGTGAAACCACACAGAAGAGCAAATTTTAAGTGCAGAGAGGGGTTGGACGTCAATATAAATTTCATTTACACGAATCCTACGAGCGCCAATATTGCTATACTAGACTGTATAGCTTGTAGTAATGGTAAGGCAATAACTGCCAGGATCTACAACAATACTTAAGTACTGCAGCTTCCAGTGAAGCTGCTCCGCTTTGACCATGCAACATGCTTGATGCTAGCAATAGCTATTAAAGATGCACAAAAACAGCTCATATAGCTGATTAAGAGTGTGACAGGTGACAGCAAGGGTCAAGTTAGTACTGTTTTGTAACATCATTTTATTACAGCCTCTTAAATTGTGGCATAACATGGCACACTGTCCCACAAAGATTAAGCATTGCAGTTTATGGTGTGGCTGCTTCGACCATTTTAATGCCCTGTAATAACACTGCCACTCTAAGGACCGCACTGATGCATAGCTCCGTAACGCCTTTTTTTTTTGTGTGTGTGTCTGTGTGGCACAAGTAATATTTATTTCGAGATTTCCGCAATATTTCGAGATAAGCCCTCACCCTAACGACCTCAAAGTGGGCAAATGTTCTTGGCTGCCCAGGGTTACCCAATAAGGCACGTATCCAAAACCTGCGGCGCGTTCTTATTGAATGCGTTGTACACCCTTGTCAGAAGCTCCATTTTTTTTTATTTCATGCTGGAAATTGTAACGCAAACTACCAACGTTTAGCGCATTAACGAATAAACTACTGCTCTGCAGGACAACGCATAAGAGTGCTAACCAAGGTTTACGGTTACTGTTGGTCATCGGCGATTATATTTGCCTCCAGAAGGTGCAATAGACTGCATCGACAAGAGACGGCAAGCTGGCTTCATCGACGAGCAGTTCCTTAATGATTCGAAACGAGTTCGGCGTGTACGCCTCTGGAATTGCACAACTGCACGTGTTACAGCTCGCGTAATAAAATTTAAGCCAGCTTGACTCAACGTGCGCGGTCTGTCATCTATGACGCATACTTACGTGGGAAATCCTGAAGGCGTAGCGGCTGGCTCTCGATACAAACATCCTACAGTGGCCTGAAATACAGAAACCGTTTCAACCAATAATGAGGCTAGCATCGAGCGTTCACTGCATTCATCGACCGAGCGAACATCTCGCGCTGTACCATGACACTTAAAATACTACAGCATAGTGCGGACAACAATATTACACCCGCCACACGTTTATTAGGGAGTTCATCTTCACATGAAACGTTTTCCACCAAAATGATTTTAGGCGACCATCCACCTAGAGTTTGAATGAAAGGTCACCAGGGCGAACGCCGAGTACGCACAGTTATGAATTGATTGCTTTAGCGCTGCGTGAAGGACATAACCAGCGACAGTGACAGGAATTAGGGCACTGTAAATAGGGGCGATCAAGTTAAGGAAGTGAGGAAATGACAAAGGACAAGGCATCGCGCGTTGGGACACCGGCCATACACTTACCAGCAACGTTGGAGACCACACACGCAAAGAGAACGCCAAAACGCTGCAAGCGTTGTTGCCAGATTCCAGAGATTTCCGGATTGGCCGCTTGTGTGCGCTTCAGTCGGCCTGCGCTAGTGTCCGCATTGGCGTCTGGCTGGAACTGGATTTTTGTGGCGCATCAGAATCGTAGCAGTCGTAGCCGGCGAGCGGTCATGTGAGCGCGTGAACCTCTTGCGCAGTCTCTTGGCTTGTCCTAACAGGCCTGCTCGTGACGCAGGGAGAAAGGGTTTTCTCCTTCCTCCATGTCACGGCGCAACTCACCCAAGCGTGCACCCAAGCAAAGTCGTGTGCGTTAGTAAAGTTGGTTTATATTACCATTGACGTAGGAGCCATCCTGTAGCTCTCTCTCTCTCTCTATATATATATATATATATAAACGAGAAGAAAGGATATTAACCGAGGGTCTCGATTTTTATTAATCATGTCATGAGAAGCCAACAAAGACAGACATCAAGGACAAAGTAGGGGAAATTACTTGTACTTCCTAATTGATTTAAAGAAATGATAAATCTCACGATCCCACGTCTTCGCATTACGCGTGCGAAAGCCTGGAAATAGAGTTTGGAAAGGATATTTTTTACCATGTCAATTAACGTGAAAGCATCGGCTAGTTGGTTAATCATATTCGGGCGGGAACAGTGCTAAGGACACGGTCAGCGTGTCGTTATTATTTTTTCTTTTCTGCGCCTTGACCTCTGTGTCTTAGCATTCATCCCGCGTGAATATTTTGCCAGTCCAAAGTTTAATTTATTGTTGCTCACTGGCGTTCCATTAATATAGCTCTGAGTAAAAAAGTGTGGCCTGCGACTGATATTGAAGCATGCTTGCTAGCTCAGGGAGCCGCTACATGTTGACGGCAGCGGGGCGTCAGCGCGGTATGCGATCGCTCCCCGTATAAGTTATTGGGGACTCGCGGCGCGGCGTAAGACCTCGAGTGAACGTGTCAGCGGGCCTGCGGCGCAAGGTGATACCGCGGGAAGGCAACTGTGACATTGCATTTGTAACGTCGTGCGGTGACGTGTCAGCGGAGCGGTGAAGCTTGCGCCGTTATCGTATCGACCACCCTGAGCGCAGATAAGGACATCGCTCCATCTATTTTAAGAAAGCACTCTCGAAATAACCTTTTCTTATTGGCTTATCTGCTGTCCAGGCGTCAGTTACTACAGTGCTACTACAATAACGAGCGCCGGTTGACTGCTCCTGTACCGCTGTAAGCACATCAATAAACATGCAGCGTCACTAGCGATGCTCTAAGGACTCATGTGGCAGGCCAGTGATGATAACCGAAGGTGCGTCGGCCTACGGCAAACAACGAAGAGGTTTGTTAATTCGGCCCTGTAGATTTGAAAAAGTAAAAAGAAAAGTTCTACAAAAAGGAAACGTAGTCTAATATGTGAAATAAACAAGTGAACATCTTACACGCAATATACGGGGTGATTATTCTTAAGTTTTCCTGAATTTATAAGGATCGCTTGTTGCAGATAACGGAATTCTAGTCCTTGAGCTAGATTATTCAGAGAGGTGGACAGTACTTGCGCGAGAAAGCGAAACACATATTCGACTAATTGCAAACATCACTTGTTATAACGTCTCGTTTAACTACTTTACGGTATATATTGCAGTTTAAGAATTGTAGCCGGTGAGCTTGCAAGACGTATCCACTTGGAATGAATTTCCAGATATGCGCTATCAAACTCCCCGTAAAAATGCACTGTTGTTCCATTTACCTTTTTTTTTTAACAAAACGCCCATTAATTCATTGAAGCACAAAAGTAACTGAGACGCCCGTGTATTTCGTCCCACATTTTGGGAAATATCTCGAAACTGATGCCATTCGGGAGATTCATTTCAAGTGGCTACGTTTTGTAAAATTGCCGGCTACAAGTAATAAATTGCTGTATTGGCCGTAAAGTAATTAAGTAAGAAGTTCATTAGTGAATTTTAGTAATTAGATGAATATGTGTTTTGACTACTCGTGCTAGTAATGTCCGCCTCTTCGAACAGTCCAGCTCAAGGATAAGAATTATGCCATCTGCCACAGGCATTCTTTTTTTAATTCCGGAAAACTTAAACATGATCGCTCCCTTATGCGATGTGGCACCGCTCCAAGACTGTACCCCTGCGTCGGTACAAGTTGCCCTGGTGCCAAGGCTCCAAGTACTACCTGAACCTGAATAAGTGCAGTATTTCTCACTCACATGGCCGTCCAAAATAGGCGACCTTGGAAGCGGCCTTGCTCTATGGTTGGAAAGCGCTTGTAAGACGCCTCCTTTAAGCTATAGCGTAAGCTTCTGCCTGCGATCAGTTAGACATTGTTTGTACACTTCGCGCGGGAAACCTATTGACGTCCCGTTTGCCGCCGAACTTGCAATACACGCAATTTAGCAGTTGCGGATACATGCTCGTGATCTACAGGAGTACACAAAAAGGGGGGCATCTCAGTAGGCACATATCGGCAGCGCGTTTCGGAGATTCCGGAACCACGAGGTCAGAACCGTTTAGAATCGATGTTAACGTAACAGTTATTGTGAAATTGCAAGTTTTAACTTTGCTTGTTGGTAGCTGCTGAAGATTGCAGTGTTGCTAACTTTTTCTTAATTTGTCGCTAGACAAGGCTGCTGCTAAATTTTCCCTAAATTTCTCTGCAAAGTCGGGTAAGTTGTTGCTAAAACAGTTGATGGAGTGTTACATAATGCAGCCGTTTTTAATATAGTCTAATGTAGGATAACATGGTGTAACGCATCTCCCAAAATTGTTCGTGTTCGTCTAGTGCCGTGCAAGTAAGGAATCAACAGGAAATAAAAGAGCAGGTTGTGGAGGACCTTTGCTTTATTAACGTGCGAAAAGAGAAGAAAACAGTTAATGATAATAGCTGAAATCCGGTTTTTACCTTGTATTTTACCATTACAAGTCCAGCGCGGTTCGGAAAAACGACTTACCTGATTTTTCTAGCTCAATGACTCACTTTGTCCACGTTATGCTTGCAAATATTTTAGTTTTCAACGCTCGGGAAAGGAAAAATATTTATGCGACACTATTTATGCTGGTAAATGGGCAATGACAATTACGTGTATGCAGGACAAATATTATACGTTGGCGCTTCCTTATTCATCTGAATGCCCTGTGCAGTATTGCTTGACCAAATGCCGTGACGAACAGAGGCAGTGCGTGCGTTCAGACGGCGTGAACGTATTCGCGTGAACGAGGCCAGCTGTGGCGACGTGTATGTACACCCGTGAGCAAAAGTGTAGGGACCACAGGGTCCCCGAAAGAACTAAATTTCTTTGTAATTATCATGCATAAACCGAAATTGACGAGCACACTGCAAAGTTCGCAATTCCAAGTTTGGACTGCAGTCCTCAATTTCAAGTTGCATTCACATGCAGAAGAAAAAGATCGGCTTTAACACGCAATTTCTGGTCCGTATACTTTTGCTCGCGAATGCACTTTTCTACAGTTTATTTTCTCCGTTATTCGCATGATGCGTCCTAAATCTGACCATAAGGTTTACCGCAATAAGTTTTGGTAATTTATTTTGCTGCTGCGGTTTCAAACGTCCACCAATCGAACGTATATGTAGTGAAACTGCAGCACCGGCAGCGTTGACACCAATTCTGATGGGTTTTAGAAAGAGTAAAAGAAAAAAAGAACTTCTTCGGAAATTACGATACTGGCCCTAATGCGAAATTTGAGCGCAGCTCTAAACGTGTTTTCATTTCGCTGGCGCAGAATATCTGTCCCGTGCGGCACGTTGCAAACGGAGCGAAGTGTGGGGCGACTGCCTTGCTAATCTGCACGGCGGTTGCGAGAGGCAGTGCATGGATGACGTGTGCACGCGATTCACAGCAACCGCCGCAGACGGACCTCCCAGACGGCGCGCACTACTCTTGCGCCATCTCTTAGCCATCATCGCCGCGCTACGCTTTTCTCGTGCACTCGTCATAACCTCTTCCTCCGCTTTCCGCCTCATGGTTCCGCTGCATCCTCCTCCTCCGCTTTTCTCGTCGCGTCTTTCATCCCTGGCTGCTCTCCGCGTTTGCTCTAGCTTCTCGTTCGCTCGGTTACCCGGACGCTCGCCGCAGGAACGGGCCCCTAAGAGCTGCGCTCTAAAACGTGTATTTTGTCGCGCGATGTAAAGATCGATCAGTGCACATCACCGTTGCTTCATCATGATCACAGAGCCCGCGTGCCCTCGTCTTTATGTATCGTTTAAATAACAGAGCGTGTTCTAGAAAGACCTTTTCGAAGCGAATTTCACAATTTTGAGGTCGATAAAACGTCGCCAACTATACTGTCATGTCGATAGGATACACTCGCCTGTCGCTAAAAAAAAAAAAAACTTGTCGCTAAACAAATCAGAATGTCTCTAAATCTTGCGACAAAATTCGCTAAACTGGCCACATTGTTGAAGAACCTGCCTTTGACACTTCCTCGCTCTTATTTCCACGCTGAAGCAAGGGGAATTGACAATCTTTAATGCAAATAAGCTTTCTTTTTATATTGATCGCTGCTTAGGATATGCGAGCCTTTTCTAGAACACGTACTAATGCCATTTCGTTTTCGCAGATTATACAGCGAGCAGTACAGCGGGCGCCGCCCAACCGCAGGTTTGCCGAAATGCAAACTTAGGGCGACGTCGGAAAATCGCACCGGTGCGCCCCATCGCGCTGTTTCATCCAATCATCTTCGCCCCAAGGCACCCTGGTGCGCGCCGGTGTGATTTGCCGAATTCGCTTTTAGAAAATGAAGCCTCTATGCATAAAAAACATACAAGCCAACTCTAACCAAAAAGATAGCTAGTCATGGGCACGCATATACGTAACACATATAGTGGATCGCATCAGAAGTGTAGCCAAAAGAGTAGCTAAACAGCAGATGGTCAACACAAGGACCCATAGGCTACGCTAACATATTTTCACGTAGTAGGGACGGTCAATAATACTGCTGTAAAACCATGGTAAAACCGTGAACGACGAAACTGACTTTTTATTGGGCCAACTTGTGTCCACAAGAGCAAGTTACAGTTTGGGCTCCCTGCAATGGTCAGGCGGCGCGGCGATCGGCTCAGCCGCCAGCGCCACCGTGTCAGTTGCGCGAAACACCGAGGCGGCCACTGCTGCGGAGGCATGCTTTTGCGGCGGTCGTTTGAAACCTTTCGGACGTTCTAAATTCCGGTTTTAAGGCAATCGAAAACGTCGAGGCCATTTACCGACGCTTGAGAAAAGACATCAAATTTACGACTACAACCACTTATACCGTGTCAAAGAAGTAAACAGCACGGACATCACAGTGAGGTGCTTAAATTAAATTCTGGTGTTTTAGGCGCCAAAACCACAATATGATTAGGAGGCACGCCGTGGTGGGAGACTCCGGAATAATTTGGACCGTCTGGGGTTCTTTAACGTCGACCTAAGCCTAATTACACGGGTGTTTTGGTATTTCGACCCCATCAAAATTCGGCCGCCGTGGCCGGGATTTATTCCCGCGACTTCGCGCTCAGCAGCCCAACACCGTAGCCACTAAGCAATCACCGCAGGTCGCGATGTATTTGTCACAACGTAGTAAGTATGCTTACGACGTCGATCTCAAAGTGCGTTAACAAATCATAATTGTATGCCACTTAAGTGAGCAAATACGGCCGTGGACGTCTTTGAACAGCCATTTGTCGCTTCCTTACTTGGAGCGTACCTTGCACCTCACATTGTAGAGGTTCTGGCGAATTGGAACGTAAGTGCTTTTTTCCAAGTTGACAAAGTGCCTCGAGCATATTCTGGTATTGTCGTTCGGGCTCGAATGTGAGCGGGCATTACCGCTGAAGCATCATATAGAGCAATAAGCTGAGACTAAACAACCTGAATTCTGAACAAATATGCGCTTGTGTGCGCGAGGGAAATGCTAATTTTCGAACACTCGGCGTGTTCTGCAGTGTACTCCAATCTTAGTTCTGTTGTTCTAAGCGCGAGAAAACATCGACACGAATGAACTCGGTTCCAGCATTCGCGTCTTGATCTCGGCGCAGGAAGAAGCACAGCGCATACAAAGCTCCAGCACGGAGCGCTTACGAAGCTAGATTGGAAACCTAACAACCACTGCGCGTTTGTTTCGGAGCAAGACGAGCTAAACAACTATAAAAACTGATTTACAACAGCCGGAATCAGTTCACGCGTTTTTATGCAGTTGACACTCTATTTTGTGTTTTTACAGATGCCGCTGCTGGCTGTTTTTCATTTCTTTTTCTTGTTTTTGCACTTACGTCTTAGTTCGTTTAACAGAAATTCGCAAGACCGACACGAACCGCGACGATCCACTTCAGCCACCGGGTTGCTTCCCCCGGTTTTGAAGGGAAGCGGTACAATTTGATGCCGACACCCCCTTCGCGGTTTTGACAGTCCTTGACGCAGCAGTATCCGCGCGTGTTCTTTTTGTTCACGCTTCTCACGAATGAGCTGCTAAGAGGCTGCCGGGAATACATTGGAAAATGGGAAAAGCAGGCTTGCAGGCGGGCCTGAGCGCACCACGGACAATGGTGAAATGACGGTGAGGGCCTACCCGCGGGTGCTCACCGCCGCTGCCAGGTGGCGCGACATGTACAGGCAACACGGTCGGCGATCACCGAAATCAGACCTGCCGGTCAAGCGCGTCGGCTTTTAGACATGAGCCATCGATGGTTCCAAAGTAATGGCTGGTGCCCACGTGTCTTCGAGAAAGTTCAACACCATTCGCGTCGCAAATACAATCAGATCAGATTACACAAGCTTCGGTGACAACAGACAGCAGAAAGAACCATCGATAACATTTGAGAAACTTCCGATACATGCAGGCGCGTCCCGCGCTGAGCGATAACATTTGTTAGACGGAAAAAGCGGTCACCCGAAAAAGACAAACAAGTACACGTGTCAATATATATAGGGGATATGAGAGGCGTATTTGAACGACACCTGTGTATTCATTTTGACATCACTAAAGCGGGAAACATGAAGTGTAGCCGAGTGTGCAGATGTCCACTGACGAAAAATATTGCGTTATAACCATCTCTTGTTACCTGCATGCAACACCTGACATTGAGCTCTACAGCAGCCCAAAAGTTGCCGACTTGCAGACACGCCGAAATCCTTGTAGCTTAAGGTTCCAAAAACAGCCACTTTGGTACAAAGCAGCCGTACCTGGAAGCACTGCTTGTGTGCGCCAACACCTCGTATACTGATTCATCCAACCAAAGAAACAATGTAAAAGGAAGACGCCCACTTTGCTGCTGTAGAGGTGCCATTTTCCCCGACTCCGGAATTTCTGTGATCGCCGTATGTAAGTCGAAGGAATAACGGCACCCGCCGATCTCACCGATGGCTACGTCCCTGGCAAGGGAAGCGTTTTTCGGTCAAGCGCTCCGGCGAGGCCACCACACACGCCCTTGGCTCGGCGCCGCCCTCAACCCCGGCGAAGGTTGACAGCTTCCTCTTCAGGGACCGTGTCTGTGTGAACGCGAGCGTTTGCTCACTTCGGTTCGGAGCATCGGCGTATCAGCGTGGTTCAGCTATATTGTACGGGGCTTCGCGCATGGCATCAAGGAGCCAATAAGCAGCCGAACGATCCAACAAACCATCAAACAAACGAAGCGAGAAGCGAGGGCGCATCATGAAAGGGAGATATAGCAACAAGCTAAAAAAAACAAAAACAAATAATAAAGCTGCAGTATGGTAGTGTAATCCCGTTCAAGCGACATAGCCTCTTCATTAAAAAATAAAGTGCATTGCCATACGTATTACCATCGGAAGGTATAAATATCAAGAGACTCGGGCAGCTTTGGCATCCCTTTAATTTTAAGTCACTTACTACACCAAGCACAGCGCGAAAACAACACTTCGTTGATGATGAGGCAGAAACGATTTATATTTCTTAGAGAAACGTTGACAGCCACGCCGGCCTCACTGCGAACGACTGCGCTTCACTTAATCTTGACTTAGCGCATGTTTTGCGATGCAGACTATTCTGACTAACCCACGTCTTTAAAATTTCGCAGATCTGCATTTTGACTCTATAGAAAAATATTATATCTCTGTCTCTATTAGCGGGCCCATGACAACATTTCAAAACGGCCCTTGAGCATGAGGTTACGGACGTGCTAAACTAGCTTCCCTATGACATTACTAGTTTGCACTGTAAAACGAATGCTTTCGGGGTTTGATTGCGAGAAGCGTTTATAGTGCACTGCCAGAGCGAAGTAGATTCTGAGTGACAGTGGAATGGCTATGAGTTGCAACGCGCAAGCTGTGGTCGGTGCTCTTTCCGGGTCAAGCTGGCGGCGCCAACACGAAGGACGCGTGCCAGAAAATAAGTGGAGAAAGTCTAGCTTGTAGTGAACTAGAATACGCACATCAACCCCTGTGATTTTCGTTGTCTGCTTTTTCCGAACGCTGTGTTCCTCTATTATGATGCGTGGTTCAAAAAAGATAGCCACCTGTCAGTGGCCACCTGCGCGCTTTGAGCCGTGACATCATGAAAGGATGCCAAGAGTTATTTGAAAACGCATGCTTTGCGAACACGATACCCTTTTAACCTCTACTCTTTTCCACGGGACTTCGCTGCCCAAGGAGCGCAGACTTTTTAATTTGGCGATTCTTATCTGCTGGCATACCATATTCATTTTAAACTTTCAATAGATGAAGCGCCAATAGTGACGGCACACAAGAAGAAATACAGACAGGACAAGGCGCCTTGTCCTGTCTGTATTTCTTCTTGTGTGCCGTCACTTTTGGCGCTTCACCTATTGAAAGCTATGCACCAACTAGCCCCACAACGTGTTTTACTGCAGTTCATTTTAAACTGCTCTGAGTGACACTGATCACGGCATATGACATAGACACACCACACTGGACGAGACAGCGCGAACTACCAATCCGCCTATCTCATTTTCCTGTGCTGCCCTCTACCGCACGCCGTTGAAAACGTTTTGGAAGGGTCCCGGGTCTTTCGCCGGTTGATTTGGGTATACCTGCGCCCACGTTGAGTGCGCGTCGGTTGTGCGTTTCGTGGATCGCGAATCATTATTACTGGCTTCTTCGGGACAGCATGTCGTTCCTGGAAGCCATGTAGCACTCACCGACTACAGGGTGAGCAGGCCTGAGTGCGCTGTTCTGCGAACAGTGCGGCCGATAAAGGCACGCCGAGTTCCGTTAGGCGACACGGCTGCCTTGGAATTTGTCACTGATTTCTCCACTTGGACATCGCTTTTTGTATTCTTTTTACACATTATTTAGACAGTTCGCATATTCAAGAAGTCTTCAAGCGCAGCCTTCTGCGTCGGATTTATCAAAGCAGTGCACTTGTTTACGTCGACGTCTACAGCCGCAGATCGTTGTTATCGCCAAATATTGTGGAAAAGGTGCATCGCTGATATGAAATAGTGTCAAAACGTAACAAAACATGCATATCTGTGCATATGTGTCGTGTTGTTACACCCTGAGATGACTCAATATGAGCGGCCGAACCACTTAAACACGGCTAGTGTGTTCCATATACCATATTACGGGCTGTTAATTTATTTCTGATTCTCGCTTTTCTTTAACTCCATCATACTTACAGTTTTAGCGTGCCATAGAGGATTATTAGAGAAAACTGCGCTCGCATAAGTGCTCATTTGTAGGCCATGTTGTTCTCTCACGAGAACGCGCGGATGCCATCGCTCACTAGTTGGTATAACTGAGCGAGGCGGTTGTTTATGCTACTGTATACCGAATACAGTATCATGTTTGCCGCTCGACGCAGAGGGAACCAGTGCATCTCTGAGATTGAGAAATGTGTCGGCAAGGTGTACAGACCCACCCAAGTACGTAGCGAATGCGACCGATAGCCTACAGGTACGGTGACGTACAGATGTTGGCACAGCGCTGTGTCGCCGCTTACCGCTTATTGTGTACGCGCCGTGCGAAGTGAAGTGTAGTTGATTTCAAATCGCCAAGGCCAGAACTGAACTATAAAAGCAGTTTCGTTCGACCTAACTGCTTACATTTCAGTTCAGGTTCGCCGGTAGCGGGTGCACGAACTTGACGGCACCAGGTTAACCTTCGCTGAAGATGATCGACATTGGCTCAAACTTCATGGGCACGGCTTGAGAATGTTGAAGCTTGTGCATGTCAACTTGGTAGACGTGTCTGACTCATTTTGAGGACGATTAATTATATATACAAGCGAAGACGCTGTCGCTATCGTGTTGTCTGTTCGACGGCTGATCACACGGGGTTCGGTCGAACGATGGTCGGCACGCTGATTTTGCCGGTGCCGTCGACAAGAAAGCTCGTCGCAGTACAACTCGCGCTCGTCGGTAGCAACGTTGTCGACTTGGTATAATAAAATCGTTTCAGTGACGCACAATAGTCGGTCAGTCGTCGGAGTGAGCGTCTTGTCGGTCTCGTATCTACCCAATGTAGCCGCGCCTTACGAGTACGTGCAGTCAGGCACGCGCTGCCATCACCAGCAAGTGAGGGCCGACGCTGCAAGAAGACTTCGTCAGCAACGTGATGTACTGAAGTGTCGCCCAAGTGTAACGCACGGGTTTTTCGTTAAATTTTCTAGCCATCAATGAAAGGCGCGCGCAACTATCTGGCTCACGGTGCAGTCCGGACAACTCGGACGATGCCCTGGCCGCTTTCTCTTTTAAAGTGGAGTTGCAGCCTTACGCTACGCACGTTCACGGCACCGCACCGACGTCGAGCAACCAGTAGAGTTTCGACCGTTTCAAAGCGGTATACGGCACGAGTGTTTGCAGCAGCGCGCGTCCGAGCGCTTTCTTTTTTCTTTTTTTCTTTTCGGGGGACTTTCCGGCGCGCGGCCACGCGCGCGACTCTTCCAAAACGTTTCGCGACTAATCCGGGCAGGGCTCATGCGCCGTCGCGCCATGAAAGAGGCGGATTGATGTATTGTAGATGAAACGCTGTCCTTGTGTGGGCTGGTGTTAAAGCTAACAAGACAGCAAAAATATGTATATATCTTGGAAGTGGAAGTACACCTTGACAGGCAACCAAGTTTCTAATCTTTGTAGGCTTCTTGGATTTCAAGAAAGGTCTATCCTGTGAGACCCAGCTTGCATTATTTATTCATGACATCAGCTCAAGCATCGATCATAATATTCCCATAGATGCCCTGTTCCTGGACTTCGAAAAAGCATATGACAATGTGGTACGCAAACGGCTATTCCTTAAGCGCTCTCACCTAAACCTTAACCTCTCTGTCTTCGACTGGCTGTGTGACTTCCTCACAAACAAGAAACAATTTGTCTTCCATTGGCTGACATAAACAGAAGAAGAAGAAGTAGAAACAAAAAGTTAAAGAGAAAGTTAAACGCTTCTAGAACTGGGTGATGTGGGTTCCCTTTGTTGGGTGTTACTAGCAGTGCAAGGAAATCCAGTCTTCTATCAATTAATGTGATATGTAGATTTTTCGGCGCGCTTCTTCTCTTGAACGATTGGGCGCTGTGGGGAGAAAAGCAAATGAGGTACCAGCGTTTGGGTAGCTTGCTTTTCTGGCACGGTGCAAATCAGTGTTTGCCAAACAATAAATGTATTCAGAACGTACAAAAAATATATATATTTTTATTGCGAACGTATATCGTACATGAGCAGCGCGTATACGAATTTACGCGCGCCTATGACTTGGAGAACGGGTGATGCGGGAAGTCGTATATTTACACAACATGAGAATGCGGTCGTCACATGACTGTTTCTCGACGAACGTGCACAAGATGCTTCAAAGAAGTGTTGAAGGAAAGAAAAGAAGTAAAATAAACGAAAAAGAGGCATGAAACTCTTTGTGGGTGCTACAACGCCGCTATTGCATTCGTAATCTGGTCATCTGTAATAACGTTGAGCCGTATTGACAGATGGATCACATATGTGTGCATTTCAAGAAATTACAATCAACATCTTGGTTTTAGTATAGCGTGCTATTGAATCTACGTGATGTCCACTAACAATTATTAACGCCTTAATTTTGCGGTAGCGATTTGTTTACCCTGTATAGACCATGCAAGAAAAGGCTATACCTCTCCTTTTCTCTCTCTATTTTTTTACTCCTGAGGTCACTTGCTTTGTCATTTCATTGAGCCGCTCGTTCCTTTGAGTTGTATCACAGACAAGCAAGGCAGCAAAACGGTTACGACCTTTCGCGAGTTGGATGCTATATACTTGAAGTAAAAAGGAAGTATCGCCTCTGCTTTTCACCGCCATGACTTAAGTTGCTCTTCGCAAATACCATAACACGGTAATGCTCCTTTCTTCTTTTTCTGGAAGTGAAAGCTGCGACTTGTTTACGCACGGAACACTTGTAATTGATCACTGGTGCGTGTCGCGAAAGGCTATAGCCGCGCTTGCGCTGCAGACGTGGCGGAATTCGGTAACTTTGTTCACGGAGAAGCAGACTTCCGTAGTTATAGGCAGCGAGTAGCATACTGACATAAGCACTTGAGAAAGCATATCAGATGCCAGCATGCTAGCACACGTCTAAATAAACACGGGTCGTTGCCTTTAGTGCCATTAGTGCATAAAATTAGTGGAATAATGTAATGAGGAGGCAATGACCTACGACCATGGTCGTGCTTTTCGTGAGGCACATAAACATGCATGAACAGTTACATTATATTGCCTTTAGCGCCACTATTATTGAACAGCAGCTCGAAGGCAAACACAAAGCCGCGATTTGAGCTGTACAGGAACGCCGGCTCCATCTCGTTGTGCGTTTTTCCGGCTTCTTATGCGCCTTTCGATACAATACCTTACTTTGTTACTCTCCCCTCGCTCTTGCCTTCGCTTAGAAGGCAAGAAAATGATAAGCGTACAGCGCCAACGTAGCAACTGCGCCGTGCGTTTGCTATATTGTATGAATGTCCTGATTCGGTGTGTATTATATGCAAATTCGATGTGTATTGAAGCTCCTGTCAATTCGACTGCACGAGGAAGGCGGGCGCGCTTTTTTGAGCAGAGCAGTTCGTTTCATTTTCGCCTATTGCGACGATATAGAAATTAGTTGTAGGAAACTTCCTCCGCCTTTCAAGTATTTCCGAGGAACTCAACCGGTCATTGCCCTACGCGCGACACAACTTGCCTGCAACGACTGCAGCGCATGCGCAGCTTCGTGGCGCGTAACCTTTTCGCGGAGTGCGGCTGCAAGCGGCAACAAGGAGATGCCTTAAGCGAAAGTGCTTGTGGAGTTCCGTTTCTGCTTTCCCGGCGAAGTCCTGCGGATGCGGCCCAGCAGGAAATAGTTAGTGGACGACGGCACCGTGCCGGCGATGGAGGGCACAGCGGGGTGGTTCAGCAGGAACGTCTGGTACGACGTCTGGAAGGGGCCGCTGGACACCAGGTGGGTCGCGCTGCTCCCGAACGTGCCCTCGAGGTCCTCGTTTTCGTCGTCGCCGACATAGTATGGGTCCTTGTCTGCACAGTTAACAGTTGATTGATTGATTGATTGATTGATTGATTGATTGATTGATTGATTGATTGATTGATTGATTGATTGATTGATTGATTGATTGATTGATTTCGGCAGGGAAGCGAAACTGCGGCCTCGTGCTCAGCAGCAGGATGCCATTGCCACTTCACCTATACTTGGCGAGTTCGCGTTCGACAGTTGCGCGAGGAGCACGCGCACGAAAAAAATATTAATTCAAACGTCCTCGTTGTCTATAGCGCGGGCGTGCGCTTTGAATAATTGTGCAATTGTTAAAGAGTTCTCTTTATTTATGTAGTTAGCATAATCGAAGCGACGCAAGGCATCGGGAATTAAAGCAGAAATGCTAGCCATGAGTAGAATTCAGTTTCAGCTCTGTGCGCCGGGAAATCAAGGATCTCACGTTGGCCATCGTCGGTGCAGAACATTTGTATAGCTGTAGTTTTGTTTCGTGCATGCGTTAGAACTTTATTTTTACTATTTTTGTCTTCCTTTGTGCTGATGCTTATGCGTTTGAATGTTAATTTGATTCGTTGCGGTTTTCGGTCTCGCACTTAAGTGTGACATCCCATCATCCGCCATTTGGTTCTTTTTGCATTTTATCATGTTTCTCATTTCGTGCCTTTCAGTTCTTGCAGCACAAAGAGACTGAAAGAAGCCGCGCTTAAAAGCGTGCAGTTAGCTGGTGGCCCTGTGGCCTAAATCAGGAAGGATGTGGCATCATTAGCTGTCACCCACTGGATTGTTCTGTCTAGGCAAAGTTAAAATGAATTTAAATTGAGTACACATGTGAGCGTTGGTTTTAATTTGACCGAATACCACACTCGCCCGATGAAAAAAAAAAAGAAGAAACACTTTGGTGGTCTTACGTGCCTAAACCACGATTTGATTATGAGGCACGCCGTGGTGGGGAGGGGAAGGGCTCAGGATTAATTTTGACCACCTGGAGTTCTTTAACGCGCACCCAGTGCACGGTAGACGGGCGTTGTTACATTTCGCCCCCATTGAAATTCGGCCGCCGCGGCCGACCTGACGTGTTTTCGTCGAACATTAGACTGCGTTAGATCTGAGGAGCCTCACCGCAGAGCCCGCTGTAGGTGTTGACTGCCGGCACCAGGCCTGGTCTGCACGTGGCGACAGGCGACTGCTCGTACATGGAACCGCCGATGATGTTACCGCTACAGTGAAAAAAAAACAAAAAAAAACATCGTTAGGCCGATTATTTCGTACGCATTTCGTTTTCATATTCTCTAAGGAAAGACGTGCTGGCGTTGGCGTACTGTGCCGTAAAATATCAAAAAGAAGATTTAGTTCGCACTCAATCGGCAAAATTGAGCTCGCAGTTACGTCTAGCGTAAAATTTCCACATGACCTACCGTCACTTCGTGAAAGCTAAACTTCAGTTTCCATCACACGCCCGAAGATTAATGCTATATCGCAAGCGATCGTCAGCTGATGTCTCTCATTCAGCGTTCCCTTTTACACTACACGTGAGTGAACATCAATAATTATCTGCGCTTAAGTTTATAGTCATACGGTAGCACTTACCATCGTATGTATTATTCGTTTAACAAAATCAGAAAGCCCGTTTTACTTGACTGATTCAGTTAAAGGAGAAGATCCATCCTCAAACATAAATTAATGTTTCAGCAGCATGACACGAAAGAAACCTTTTGTAAGTACACTGCGGCCGAGAATATTAGGCGTCTGCTGTTGAATGTCTTACTAAATTTATCATTTACATTTACTTTCGCTACTTTTTGACGCCCCTCTATGCCTCGCTCCTCGGTACCTAGCCCAGCCGGTTAACCGTCTCGGCTAGGTACCGTTTTCAGAGTTCAAAATATTTGGACCATAACAACTTGCGTCGCTGGCGCAGAAAGCAAAGTGAGCACTGCTGCAGTTCCTCAATTCGACAGGTCATCGTAATAGTTTATATAGACTTGCGTAACTGCGCCCGGTTAACTTGCCTGTATTTCCTTTCTACTATGAAAGTGCCTGTTTTATTCAATCTTCAGCAAACAACGAACTTGTGTAGGCCGTGTTTCTTATCGATTTCAACACGTAGCCATATCGTTTGTCGGCAGGCAACTCGCCGATATCAATCTCAGTACACACGTGCTGTTCGCGTGGTCTTTTAAAGACGCGGATGTATAAAATGCACTTTGTGCGCTGCAGCCGATGCACAGAGTTCGTGCCGAGTCATTTGTACGCAGTTATCAGTGTAAGGGAGAGCGATAGCACGACACAACACCCAGTTGTGTCCACTCGAGCGTGCCTCATCACTGTGTTGACAAAACTCGGAGACGACCCTCGATATCTGGCACGCTCCGCGGTGAGGGCAAGAGCAGACCGAGATAAGGCGGCCACTCACCCTGGTCCGTAGTTGCACACGTAGATCTTGGTCAGGCCCCGGACACTCTGGCGATAGTAGGCGTAGCCGCAACCAACCTTGTATGTGTCGGCCCAGACGAGCTGCGAAGAGGAAAATGACAAGGGGAAAGTGAAATTTGAGATCCGACAGAGATGCGCATGTCCAGAATAGACTCGCGCGAAAATGCTTATTCGGCTAGTTCCGGTCTCGCTTTGCGCTCGTGTCGTGGTACGTGTGCATATGCAACTCTTTCAGTGAACAGTTCTAGCGTTGGACAAAGCAAGAGAAAAAACAATTGTAGGTGTTTTACATGCCAAAACCACAATCTTATTGAGGCACTTCGTAGTGGGGGACTCCGGATTAATTTTGACGACCTGAGGGGTTTTTTAACATGCACCTAAATCTAAGTACACGGGAAAGAAGAAACTGAAATCGGTTTCCGAAATTTTTAGCGTCTGAAAGACGCTCCCAAGTAGCGTTAAAAAAATCACTGAGCCTGCCATCAAGTTTATTCCGTTGCTGACGTCAGGTGCATAGCAGTGTACCTGCGTAAAGTGTCCGAGCTTCTTGCTGAACCTGAAGGGGCTGATGGAAGCCGACTTAAAGTGGAACTCTGTGGCCTCGTTGTACCAGGCGTAAACCTGCGAGTCCCAGTCCGGCTCGTCTTGCAGGTCGTCCTCGAAGTCGTACGTCCAGACTAGCGCCACGTTCTGGCCCACGTGGAAGCGGCCTGCGGTAAAATTCCACGGCAAGCGCACCTTGTTAGCAAGGAATCCTTGTCCAATGAGGGCAGACGGAATTTCATCGCAGGCATGGAGTGATGATGATTATAATCATCAGCATTCTAGTTTGTGTCCACTGCACAACGAAGACTTCCTTCAGGCATTATGCTCACCTATAATGTATATATATATATATATATATATATATATATATATATATATATATATATATATATATATATATATATATATATATATATATATATATACACGTGTGTGTGTGTGTGTGTTAGCTAGTGAAGAATGTGGGGTGTTGGCTATCCTGCTCTGGAGAAGAGAGAAGGGGAATAGAACGAAGGGATAGAGAGAGAGAGAGATGGGGGTAGAGAGACGTGCACGGACAGCACTACAGAGTCAAAGGCGCTTGCACAAGCAAGACGTTCTTAGAAAACACAAAAGTACCTTCATTGCCTTCTGAGCCGATGCTCGGTGGATACCATCAGTCAGGGTCCGCCAGTAGGCAATGCTGCGGACGTGCACTACTGCGGCGCGGTTTCCTAATAAAACCGGTCCAATGTGTTACGACTAGGCGCCTGCAAGTCTGGCTGTATCGAAGTGTGCTAAGAGAGCTTTCCATATAAGTGGTCGCCGTTTTTGTGCGCACTTTCTCAGTATTGTGTGGGACGGCGTTTCATCGACGCTCTTGTAAAATGCCAAATGCGTGAGTATTAGATACGAAAATTGACTGTGAGGTGCGGCAAGGAATACGTTTCTCGATAAAAAGAAAAGAAGAAGAAAGCCTTAGAATATGGCGACACATCCGTGGAGCGCTTGCGTAGCAATGCTTATTGTTAACGTATTTCGAGAAATGATTGTACTCACTGACGCTCCTTTCTTTGTCGTGGCCGTCTGTGCACTGGTCGGCCCAGCGCTGAGCGACAGTCGCCAGTTCATCGTCCCAACTCTGGAAAAGTATATTCGAGAAAACATGTATGACACTCATGGTTTATTGCTCCAAACGTACGATAAAACGACTGCTGGAAGGACAGAAAAAGAGCCGCGTTCCACAGCAAACGCACGTTCCCGTACTTAAATATAGTGGGCACCTGCCACTGTGCCGCGACCAGAACGTGAAGGTACAGGAGAGAGAGGAATTATTTTGGGGAGGCAGGGTAAATATTAAGGGGGTCGAGAATTATGGTCGTGCAGTGCGCAAAAGCCTTGCAGACTCGCGCATGGCGCGCTCTTCAGATAAGCAACGATGACACGTCGGCGATGCGTGCCCGCCACCTGATCAGGCTGTTCTTATTTTTGGCATATATAAATGAATAGATGTTCGCACCAACGGATGGTGCCAGCTACTCATTTTCACATGAATCACATTGAAATGCATCGCACAATATCACAAAGGTAAAAGAAAAAGACACGATAAAATCGCACGCTACAGAATGGCACACTTGAAATGTCGCAAACACCGCAGTTACAGTACTGATACATAAACTGTTACAAGAGAGAAAAGTGATAATAAAATGACGCATTATAAATTCCAGGAACACCATAAGTGTAAAACACACACGCGCTATGCCACATGAGAGAAAACTGCACAGAGCGTTTGCATATATACATTGAACATGTGTGATTTTTACCAGTCAGAAATGGGCCAAGGGTTACACGGGAAAATGCCACTGTTATGGTCATTGTTTAGTTACAGTCGCCTGTGAACAAAACGACGTATATGTATACGTACTGGAGCGGGAAAACTCGAGTATATAGACAGTGTGAATATACACTTGAGTACGGCATCGTATTTGTAGTGCGCGTATCGACTCAGCTTTCAACCTTTCATCTGGCGCAGCAAGCCTGTGAACAGGCTGACATTTCGCGTTTTCATTAAAACTATTAGGCATCTTTTATTTTCTAACCGAAAGTGGCGATCAGCGCTATCGAGCGTGCACTGCGCTTCCCAGCATCGTTCTCTCTCTCTCTCTTTTTTTTTGAGTTTCTTTTTCATTTGCCGACGGATGTCGCCTGTGAGTGGTACACGCTTTTGCGCGAGCCACCCTTTTTTTTTTCCTCGCCTAGCCATTTTATTGTGTGACTACATTTGGTTCACCTGCGGTCAGTTTAAGCCTGCGCGTTGTTTGTAACAGCCCTCTCTGACGGTGTCGGTTACCAAAGACGGCTCACGGAGGGGCATACTATAGGCTGGAATGTGTCTATACTAATGTTTCAGTACTCGTTCTCTTCGATACTACTGTAACGGTATAATGTAAGATGGCGCTCTCTGAGAAGCTCGCCGTCTGCTTGCTTCGCGCCAAAGAGCTGAGCTGCCTTCGAAAGGCAGAACGCGCAGACCGATTATCGGTCCGAGCAGTCGCGGACGTTCCTTGACGCGAGACGGCAGCGATGTGGGTTACCGATTACGACGGTGAAAGTCCACGGCTGGAACCGGTTCTTACAAGACACTAAACGGCCTGTGGCACCCCGAGGCAACATCCCAGGGCACCAGCCTGTGCGAGGCCTTGCCTGGTGCGCTTGGATTTCGTCGGCGCAGTATGGCTAAATATAAGTCAAAAGGAAAATAGCCGGCTCACGGCACCTCTTATTTTGCCTTCGCCACTGTTTGCCTGCATGCGGGGTGTGGTGCCACCTTGAACACTAAATAGGGCTTGCCTCGACAGACGGTTATGCGTTATTAATGTGGCCTGCATGGTGGTGCGTGGTATTCGTCGTTGCGTAATCTTACGCCTCTATGCTTCTCTTTTCACTGAGCCAAGCTGTATATTTGGCTAAATACTTGTCCGAACTGAATAATGTTAACGAAAATTATGTTTTTCGGCATCGTCGTAGCGCAAGTAGCTCGTTTCTTTGCTTGACAGCATGTGGCGCTTGAGTGACGTGTTTTTGCGGGCTGCTAGTGTGTCGAGCTTTATACGTGAAAACAAAAAGTGTTTTTAAAAATGTGTAGCATTTGTACCCGAAATTAGATTTATGTATTAGCTTCTGCACAGATAAAACAAAATTTTCTGTTTAAATTTAGAATCATTTGCATTAAACTTCTTGCTTAATAGAATCACTTGCTTTCTGATTATTACCATCGAGGCCACTTGTTCTCATTCGCAGGAGTTCCTATACGTTACTGTGTCCTGTCACTGATACCTCTTCCTTGTTTCGTTGCGTCAAGCGCCGATAAATGTGGCGAATAATCGGATATAAACCGATTAAGAAACGCCTATAATCCTTGATTAATACTTGCGCCAAGTGGGTTTGGCTGTCGACAATAATCGAAAGCCTCGTGGCGTGACGCATAAATGACTTTGATTGCCTGATCCGCGATGTCGTGGGCGGGAGCGTAAAGCGTGAATTCTTGCTTCGAAGTGTTTAGCGTAGATAAATTAGCTGCGATATAGGTGCGGAGAGTTTGGAAGCACGCACTTTCTGCTATTCCATTTCACTTCTATGTGGGCTGAGGTGCCATGAGTAATGAAATTTGCTAAAGTGCTGACTGTCATGTAAAAATTAAAAAGACACAAATAGTGGAGGTCGTAATGTCACAGTTAAGCGCGATCGAGGTCAAAAAAAAAAAAAAAAAAAAAAAAAACAAATAAACGATCGAAAACGAAACCCCAAATCAAATGCATCCACTTTGTCACACGAAAAAAAAAAAAAAAGAAAAAAAAGAAGAGAAAAAGAGGGAGAAGCGTACGCAGGTATTTCTGCTACATACATCGCAGCGGTAATCAAATGTAAAATTCTGTGCTCCATTCAGCATTTGACTAAACTTTGCCTGCAGTCATTATACGGGATGTCGCACGTGCATAAAACGTTTTGTTGCATTCCGCTTCTACGATCATCCGCACTGCACCGTTCTTTCAACCATGAGTATGGGTGTCACAATTTTAAGACTTATTGCGATTAAGCAATGATTAACTAACAAAAATAATAGCACTTTCAGCAAACAAGCTGGAAGAGGTATTTTTGCCTTTCTTTTTTGTGTGTGGATGGATGGATGGATGGAAAAACTGCCTCTGTTGGTCTCAATGAACTGCGGTTGGGAATCTCTCCATGAGTCAGACAGGACGGATGGCTTATTCCATCGGTTAAGTTTAGAATACTGCGATTTCGCGCATTCTCGCGATTTTCTTAAATTCCCTGCAGTCAACGGCTCCCTAGAGCGCAGTAGAAATTCGAGATAATGACGCTACATTTTAGTGCGTTAGTTGATTTCCTCAAGTTACGACAAACACCTGACTGATTTTATGTATTTATTTGCATATTGGAAATGTTGGAAACTAGTGTTTAAAGCATTCCATTATGCGTGAATGTACTGTCCGCGTACCAGCGTCACTTGACGGCACACAGCTTCCAAACATTATGTTACCCAAACAGGCGCAAAAAAAAAAAAGAAGAAAGGAAAGGCTTGTCGCGTAGGAAAAAAAGGCATTGCGTGTTGTATATATATATATATATATAGCGCTCTCTTGAGCGGCATAGCCTTTCAGCGAAATTTATTTTGCGAATTATGGCGAAATGACAGCGTGAAATGAAGTTACCAAACACTTAGAAGCTCGCACACAAAATAAAACGTCCTTCACAGTGCGTAACTTCACCCGCGCAGTGAAATTTGCATCGGAGGAGCTTCACTGCCCTTGAAATATTCAATGTCAAGGTGCCTCTCGGCCTAGTAGCTCGCGAAAGGACCCAGCGTGCGGATCTGAGAGCGATAGGTGCCCCTCGCGGATCTCTCCGCCGGCCGACTTTTGACAGCGGTCCAAGAAAACAAGCCCGGCGCCGCCTGGCCGAAAGAAGTGGTGGGTGAGAAAGGTTGGGAAATGTTGGGAGGGGGGGGGGGAGATGCCGGGAGGAACGGCGAGCCAAAAGCATGAGTACGTACGGGAGTACTAGTTCTTTTATTGCATGTTAGCGTATATTTAGCAGTGCCAGTCGTCAGACAGCACCCTTTGTACGTCCCGCGCGCCCATGTGCTTCTGGCTGACGCGCGGAAAATACTCTCCTCGGTCTTTGCACCGCTCCGGGCCGTTGCTGATAATTATAGCTCCACATAGAGTATGGGAAATATGGTTTAGAAAGCCGGGTATTCCAAATTTGTATACGAGAAGAACGCTTGAAAGTGCAGAAAGACAGGAAGAGAATTCAGTTTAAAAATATTCTGCACCATCTGTTAAGCAAGGACTCGGGTAATAACATACATGTTGAATTTAATGAACGGAAGAATCCGACTCGCAAGCGTTTAGTTTCTTTTTTTTTTTTTTCAGCCGGGCGTTCGGTGGCCTTTTCCTCCAAGCTCGCCACGTTGAATAATAATAATAATAATAATAATAATAATAATAATAATAATAATAATAATAATAATAATAATAATAATAATAAATGTAAACTCATGTCCTTCACTCGTCGTCACAATCCATATCTCTTTCATTATTTAATTTATAACACACAGATTGAGCAAGTACAATCATATAAATATCTAGGAGTCACCCTCTCTTCTAATCTATCATGGCAGGTTCATGTCGGTAACATCATTTCAGCATAAAACAAAACACTCGGCTTTCTAAAACGTCACCTTCGTCTTGCCCCACCACATGTTAAATTGCTCGCGTATAAATCACTTATAAGATCCAAATTAGAATATGCATCCCCCATCTGGAGCCCACATCAAGCATATCTAATCACCGCATTGGAAGCTGTGCAGAATCGTGCTGCCCGATTCATTCATTCCTCATACTCATATGACGTCAGTGTTTCATCCTTGAAAGCTACATCCGGACTGTCACCCCTCTCTTTTGGTCGTCGCATTGCTAGCCTCACCCTTTATCACAAATTCTTTTATTCTCCTCTCAATCAAGCACCGTATATCGCCGCCGCATCACGCATATCTCACCGCACCAGTCATCCCCTTCAAGTTGCCCGCCCACTATCACGTACTACTACGTTTTCAGCTTCGTTATTTCTTCGAGCAGCCACGGACTGGAACGGCCTACCCCATGACATCGTCGCCATCGCTTCAACACCTGCTTTTCAAGAACGCGTAACAGATCACCTTCAATGTTAAATCACCATCGCTGTTTGTCTTCCTCACTACAAATGTAATCCCACCCCTTATGTAACACCCCCTGAAATGGGGGCCTTTAAGGAATAAAACTGAACTGAAACTGAACTGAACTGAGACAAAACCGCGGGAACGATATAGTGTGTAGCGCCGCTCAGCTATTGTCTCACCTATCGCGCTGTCTCATTATTCACCTGTCAAGGTACACCTGTTCGCAGAGTACCGAAGACGCGCTAATGCGCAATAGTACACTCGCTTTAGTTGGTATGGGTATATCCGAGGGGGGGGGGGGGGGAGGAATGGAATGAATCTGTGTGGCCAAGTTCGCGGACCGCTGCTGCAACTGTGCGTACGTGTTGCGGGCACTTTGAGATGTACTGCTTTCCTCGAGGATACAGAAATTTGCTCATCCGCCGGCGTTGTATCGCTAACCTTCAAAGAAAGGACTTAAGCCCGGGAACATCGGCAAGAGCGAGTAACGCTCGTTAAACAATAACAAAACGAGTAGCGCCGTTTCCTGTCATAGCAAGTTTCGCGCACAGTATCTGCACACATGTACACCAACTGGCACGGAAACTTACGCCCACTCTATCACCAACGCATGAAGAATAAGTGAATAGGAGCGCACTTGAATATGCGCACTGTATACGCACAATAAATCACGGGCTACACCGATAGTGCACGACTGGTCGAAGCTGAATCTTTCGTGACAGTCCACAATAGTAAGCGAATTACTAGCGATAATATGTTTGCTACAATGTATAGGCCTTGTGCGCAGCGAAAACAATCTATTGGAATTCAGAACTCCCGCGAGCGATTAGGCAGGCAATAATCAGATAGTGAACGCGCCGAGGAACTAAATTTATTGAGTCAGAAGCGGGACAAGCCGCTGCTTCAAAATATTTGCCAAGTTAAGTACGAATAGCAAAACACTAATCTTGGTTCAATTCATGAGCGGAAAATTTAGATAGCTTGGAATATTCATCTAGCCCCGATTTTAAGACAAGCACCATATACGCTGCTCGCGCCGTTTGTACATAGGTTAATCAGCTCTGAAAGCGCTTTTGCATCTTCTCTGAAGCTGCGCCCAAAGCTTCGTGTTGTCCACCCAGTCACCGTGTATGATATCTCCCGAAACAGGGGCTTGCTAAGCGGCACCGGCGTCATACACATCCATTGGAAACACGGATTCAACGGAGGCAGTTGAGGCAAGCAATGGACGCGTCACCACGTGATCAAACATGGCGGCGCCCACGGTATCGCCGCGAAAAGGGTCAATAATGTGAGCGTAGGTTGTGTATTATCAGTATTCAGGTATGCGTTTGCCGTTTTGAGCCAATTAAGTGCAGCGCAAACATTAATCAACGAATGGCATTCACAACAGCTGGAAATGCCGAAGCGGGCCGTGTTTTGTTATCTGGTGAAGCATTTTATTCCGTGCCGCCACGTCACCACAACCATTAAAATTAAATTCTGCGGTATTAAGTGCCAGAACCACGATGTGATTACGAGGCGCCGTAGTGGGGGCCCCTGGATTAATTTTGATCACCTGTGCCCTCAATGCACGGTACACGGCCGTTTTTGCATTTAGCTCCCACCGAAACGCGGCCGCCGCCGCGACCGGGATTCCATCCCGCGATAGCAGCACAACGCCATAACCACTATAGGCCAACGCGGCGTTTACACCTAAGCTATTGAAGAGTATAGCAGAACTATGCGCTGGGCGTTGAAGCGGCCAAACGACGACGAAACCCGGAAGCACGGCGCTCGTGCCAATGTACGGTGCAGAATCTGGGCGACCTTGTAGAAACAGAAGAGGCAGCTAGCGCCGCCTAGTTGAGATTTGCGTAAGCTTTGGTCAGTCGCTATGGCCTCCAATATTCTGGATCGAGCGAGGGCGTCAGTCTCAGAGGCCACGAAGCATTGCAGGGAGTGCCAGTTTTATTGACAAACCTGACATCAGCGCGCGACCAATTAATTAAATTATTGGTTAAATAACTTTTACTGGAATGAAAATAATTTTCAGGGCTTTCCGCCTAACAATAAACTAAGAGACATGCAAAAGTGCATGTGGTGTACATTGGCTAAACTCGCTTAATTAGGAAAGCAATATTTTTGTAATTATAACAAGGAAAGATTATAGTTTTTTCTTACACCCATGAGGAGGTAGCACGACCCCACACAGCTATAGCAAGCCAGCTAGCCTCAAACATTGAAAGTGCATTGTTATGTCATCTGCGGTAGCTTTAGATTACTTAACTTAGATGGCGAATTCGTCAAAGCCACGGTAGGGGTATACGGTCTTTACGGCGTGTGTTTCTTGTGCCATGTGTATGATTTCATGTGCGGTTTGACGTTGATTATTGCGCCATCACATACTTTCTGGCTGCACCTATGTAAAAGCGCTCTTTCCACTATCTGTCAAATGTACATATGTATGACGAGCGTCAAGCGAGCGAATAAACGCAAGGTCTGTGTCCGCTTCGTTGTTTACGTGTCAGTGCCCTTGTGTGTGTCGCCTGCGCATCGCAACTTGTACCTTCAGGTTACGTCATGCCAACACACCCCTGTCAGAATCCTCCTAAGCGAAAATGGCGTTAAGTATGGATCACGCAGACGCACCTGCATGAGCAGTTGATAAGACTGCCTTTGTTCAGCGCATTAATTGCCACACCTAAGGTTTCGCAGGATACTGCTGCAGAAAAGTCGTCAAGAACTTGCGAAATCAATCCGTGGAAATGGGTAATTAATGTGAATTAAAGTGAATTGAGGTGAATTAGAGGGAAGTAAAGTGAATTCAAGTTAGAACAAGTTGGAGTAAGGCGATTTAAGGTGGAGTAAAGTGAATGAAGTTGAATTAAAGTGGATTAAGGTGAATTAAAGTGGACTAAGGTGGAAACGTGCCGGTACAAATTCGAACGAGGTGAATTAAGGTGGATTAAGGCGTAATAAAGTGAATTAAGGTTGATACAAATTAGAGAAAGATGGAATAATGTGGAATAAAGTGGATTAAGGTAGAGTCGTGAAGGACACGTAACAATGTATGACGTCACGTATCATGGATGTAACCAATTAATTGATAATTCATTATGCCTTCGCATTCAAACACGTAAGGATACTTGAGTGACTGTCAATTTTTACATCGATGTTCTCCTTGTCTCCCAAGCACTTCGAATTTGTTTCCTTTAGCTCAATCAATGCAGCTTCAAATACGTTTTCGGGCACATCAACGCTTTCAAACCACGCGCACGGTTGACTAGAACACTGGTTCGGGCCGGTCTCTTAGCTTTTTTTTAATGATAGATATTTCTCCCCCTTTCAACCTTGCCGCGTGCCATTGAAATATGGATAGGCCTTCGTGGCAATGCTGTGTGCATCCGTGAGCCTGTCAGGTTTAAGAGTGAACTGCTATGCTTTTGTGAATGTTTTGTCAGCTTACTTTGTACTTGCCTTCGCCAACAGCCACTCCATAACTTCGTCGTGTCTAATTGTCTATGCGTCGCATCTTCTTACTTGTGACTTCACATATGACTCTTGCGTGTTCCATTAGTTTTATTTGTATGATTCCCCTTGTACAACGACGCGCTCACCGATTCTTGTAATTACACCTTAGTTGCTAACTTCCTCACGTAACATTCCAACTTCTATTTCTCCACGGCTTCTGAAGAAAAAAAAAAGGATTAATCTTGCCAGACGTGTGGAAAAAGTGTGCGATCTGCAGTCTTCGCTCGGGTGCAGAAAAGACAGAAAGAAAGAAAGAAGAAAGAAATAAGAGAAAGGTCGCCTTCATACATACAGACACTATACTTGCAACCTTGGAAAGAAAGCCATTCCCCCCATGGCCGCACGCTTCGGCAATGTACGTGGTGCGCGTAGCATTCCGACCGCGTCTACCGTTCTTCGTCGGCATCACACCTGCACGGAGCGTGTCACTGACCTCGCCACGGCCGCCGGACTACTACTCCGTCTGACAGTATCGGCCCTTTTGTAATCGTGGCAGCGACGTGTGACGCGCCCTGGCGCTTCTACGTGCCTGACGACACAGCGATTCGTGCGCGTTAGTACACGCGTGCAGCGTGTAGAAAATACAGTCTCGCGGATGTTGTCACGTGTGTTCTTGCTTATTGGAGATGCTGCGCCTGGCTAAATTTTTTTTTTTTTTTTTGCTTCGGAAATCCGCTTCTATTGACATTTGCGAAACGCTTGGCTGTTCTTGGAGGTCGTAAAAAAAAAAGAAGAAAAAAAAGAGAGCTGCACGGGACTTTGATCCCGCTTTCTGACATCTCTCTCTCTCTCTCTCTCTCTCTCTCTCTCTTACGTTGCCAAGGGCTGTGCTCCGGACATTGCGGACACTCGGCGCTTCTCTCTGGGTGATCAGCGAACGATTTTAGGTCGCATTTACCCTGTAACGTGCACTTGCCACATTTAGAATACGTGTGAGGCGTTTGTCCACACCGGGGGAAAAGAGAAAACGAAAGGAAACCCAGAAAAAATAATGATGGAGTAAAAAAAAAATTAAGAGAAATAAAATGTGCGGTGCACATCACCGGAGGTAAACGTAACGCGCTTTTTAGGCATAAATTCTCTGCGACGAGGTCCGTATTCACTATTGTCTCTTTGTCGAAACGCTAATGAACCTAGAGCACGATACCAAAGCTGTGAGTTCAGAATGTCTTTTATCCTGGCCGCGGCGGCCGCATATCGGTGAGGACCAAACGCGAAAACGCTCGTGTATATAGGTTTAATTATGTGCACTTTAAGGAACCTCAGGCGCTCAAAATTAATTTGAAGCCCTCTCTCTCTCTCTCTCTCTCTCTCTTTGGCATGACTCATAATCAGATCGCGGTTTTGGGTCGTAAAGCTCCAGACGTTATTTTTTACGGAATTTCTTTCATTCCACGAACTTGTGTTCAAAAAAGGAAAGTAGCAATCTAATCACAACGATAGCGGCGCGCAGTCGTCGGCCGTTGAATCTGAACTGACCACTTCTTCCGCTATTTTACATGTATCGATGCACATTCCGGAGCAATCACTGGTGCTTGCGTAAATTTCAGAATATATAAAAAAATTTGCGTTGCACGCGCGATATGAATAAAGACTTTCGCTGTATTAATGCCGACATCACATAAGTTTCCGATTTAGTAGGCGCATCTTGCGTTGAGCGATAATTTGATAAGAGTGATAACCCGGTGAAGGATAGCCACTCACCGAAAAGAAAGAAAACCAAAATTCTCGTGGCATGGTTGTTCTTACGTTTGAACTGTTTGTAAGAGCAGATGTCGACCGATCTTCGAGTTGAACATGTTGCAAGCGATGACGGCGGGTTAACGCCAAACAGCGCTCACGAACGAAATATTTTGAATTCGGCCCTTGGTGGGTGACCAAAGTATGTATGGAAGGTACATGTTATTCGGCATTTGTCAGGCTTGCTCCTGTGACCAGTATCGATGTTACTTTTTTGAAATGCACAGTAAAAAAAAAAAAAAAAGAAATGACACCAAGTGCGTCCCTTATACAAGCTCTGACATTGAGCGACGTCCGGTATGTCCTACATATATAGGCTCAAGTTGGCCTGTGATCTTTGCAGATATGTGCCAGCAAGAGCACGCGCCCCTCGCGTTGTATCGATGTGTTCTGTAGTTAGCTTTCAAGATGCGCTCCACGAAGCGTCTATAGCTAATATAAAGTGAAAATGAATAGGGGGAGGGAGAAAAGGAGGAAGGGGTGGGGTAGTGCGACAAGAAGGCCCACCGATTTCGAAACGGATCCACATTCAGGTATATACGCTGTTCACTGCTGTCAAGCCTCTTTTCCTCTCGGGATCTTTTCCGCGTTAAATTAAATTATGGGGTATTACGTGCCAAAACGACGATTTCATTATGAGGCAGGCAGTAGCGGGGGACTCCGGAATAATTTTGACCACCCGGGGTTCTGTAACGTACGCCTAATGCATGGTACACGGACGTTTCTTGCATTTCGCGCTTATCGAAATGCGGCCGCCGGTGCCGGGATTGGATCCCGCGACCTCGTGCTCAGCAGCGTCTTTTCCTCGTTGTCGACGCGTGAGAGATGTCGCCTGTCCGGTTCACTGACTGGAGCGTTTTATTTTCCGAGCAAAGCGCCGAAGCAATTTCTCGCCGTCAGCGTATAGCGTCGTGTTGCCGACTGTGAAGTGTCATAATGTACGATCGTGTCGATATGGCAGACAGCGTTGTACTCGATGTACAAGCACGTCGTTCGCTGACAAATTGGCATCGGGCTGCGCACGTGGAACGGAAGAGGCGAATCCATACGAGCTACAACGAGAGACGTCGTCGAAACTAATCGGTTCGGATATATTTTCGCCGCGCCTCCAATTGATTCAAAACAGCCGTGTAAAAGTATATTGATAAGAAACACGTTTGAGAGAGGGCAAAAATTGTCGCGGCAGCCGCGGTATAGGTGCATCTTTTGTTTCAGTGTTCTCGAATACCTATACTAAAGGCAGACAACGTGAGAAATAGAAAATCGCCCGACGTACAGAAAGCAACCAACCCCAACAAATAAAATAAGGACCATTTTTAAAAGCTAAGCCAACGCTAACTACATGTGTGGGGACTGCGGCCGCGAGGCACGCTATAGGACAATTGCAGTGACCAAGAAAGAGGCTGAAGCGCTGCGCAAGAGTAGCAGGGGCCAGCGAGCCGCAGTTCGGGCTCGGGTACACCCAGTTTGGCCTCCGAGCAAGGGAAGATGAAACCTTGAATGTTTGTGGTCTTCGCGTCTTTCTTGAGGACCAAGCCCAAGTGCGAGGAGCTACGTCCCGACATAGTAAATGTAAGCCAAAAATCTTACGAGTTTATCTCAACCGACGAAGGAGTGGAGCGTGCCGTTATTCGGGTCCTTCCAGCAGTGTCACCCGAAACAAGTCACCACCACGCTCGCAAGCAATTTCGGAGTCTTCGTATGCACTGTGCTCTACGCGTATAGGTACCATCCGTGGCAGAGATGTGGCAGCCGACGACAGCCAGAATAGGTGTACGTTTGAAATTGTGGTGCGTGGAAACGTTATGCTCACCAGCGCTCTCATGTTAGCAGCAGCGGGAAGGCCGCTCTGGTATCCACCCGCAACCCAGGCCCTTAGCTGGTTGTGCAGATCCACGATGTGTACCTGCTGGGCCTTGGTCACTCCTCCCGAACCTGCAAAGCGATGGAACGCTTAACATTTCAGAAAGAGCTTGCCTTAAAACTTAGTGTGTATAGTAATAAATAAACACTTGGCAAAAGAAACGAAACAGCGGATATTGACGCTTCAGAGACTTGTACTGGTCCCTCGTTGATGCGACATGATTAGAGCGTGACCCTTTCACATGTTGGAGAAATATTTCCTTTTTGTTTCCTTTGACGAGTGGTCGAACAGAGGTGCTTAACTTCTTCGGTAATTGACATTGCGGTAATACGTCCAACTGCTCACAACAGTAGCTTCTGTGATTCAATTACGGCCATGTTCGTAATGACATTTGATGCTTTAGATTGATATAGCTTTTAAACGCTGCAAAACCGACGCCACTAATTCCTTTGCGACGACCCTGTTTGTGAAATTCTGGCGCGTTGGCAGATTCTGAGTTCAGATTAGTAGTCAACGTTTGTCTAAGCAAAGTAAAACGCGATCGGAAATTTGACGCCAGCGCTTGTAGACCGAGCATTTATTCTGGCGTGAAAGCGAAAAGTGGCTTCCTGCTTGTTTAGTTCTCTACAGCGTGTGTCCCAGCTAAGGTTAGCCAAGCTGCGCAACGAAAAATAAAGGACATTAAAAAAATCACGGGGAAACATACAGTTACAGAAGCTACAGAGTTCGGTCGTCAGCGTTCTGAAAAACGAACACCGTAGGTATTAACATCTAATCTTGTACCGTGTTCTTAAATATCTTTTCTTTTTCGCTGGACAGCTTGGCTAAGGTTAGCTGGGACAGACTATGTACACAGCACGCCGTCTCGCTTTGGACTCTGTGACGCGACAAACTTGGGTTTTCCTTTACGAGTATCCGTCGGTAGTTTTCTATGCTGTGGTGTTTTCCCACGCACCTCAACACTGGCATCTCCATCGCCACTTATTGTACTTAGTACCGTGGTGCGGGCGAAGCACCACAATAAATAAATGTTTTTCTACGCACTTCGCTTTCTTTCTTTCTTTCTTTCTTTCTTTCTTTCTTTCTTTCTTTCTTTCTTTCTTTCTTTCTTACCGCCTGCAACGTAGTTTTGGTGACCACATTTGCCTTAAGGCCTGCGTCTCCAAGCTTTTAAGAAGCGCTTCGCTATATTTCCTGGTCGGTGGCTGAGAGGGGAAATCATTGGAAAAGCGTGATCCATCAAGGTCCTGAATTAAGAGAGCGCGTGTACACGTGTTTCTACATCTTTATTTTCTCATTCCTGACGCGGGATGAGTGATTGGACGCCTACTTCTTTCCTTTCGCACGGATGGGACGGCTGGGGTAAGGCCGTGGCCCTTTGCTTGAACGTCGATGTCGGCCCGTTTAATGCTTTCCCTCGGCGACGAACTTGCGACAGTGCTGTGGCAACAATAATGAACTACCGATGGTCCCACCTTGCCTAAGCCAGACTACGCGGCCGCCGTCAAATTTATACTCCGAACAGGCAAGATGCGCTTCTTTCAATTTTACTGATAAGATGCAGGCTGTAAGGACCAGTCTTGCTTGCTTTGATAATTTGTTAAAGCGTAGGCCCCAGACACTGGAGGGGGAAGGGTACCATTCCTACTGCACTGTAAATAAGAAACAGAGGATAGAGCAAGAAAGAGAGAGAGAGAGAGAGAGAGAGAGAGAGAGAGAGAGAGAGAGTCCACATTCTCCTGTTAGAGAAATAAGGGGAAAAAAAGTAGAGCTCTGAATGTTGGTTCGGAGTAAGTCTGACTATGCTTTACACGACCCCGATCAACAAGCATGCGCTTGGCAGGTTTTTTATTTTTTTCGTTGCCTGTGCGTCGACGGATATTAGCGGACTTGTCTGCTGCATGCTCAATTTTCAGAGGCTAATGTTCTCGTTCGAATCAGCCATTCGTCCTTTTTTTTCGCACGTTGACTGTTCCACTTGCACGAGTTCGTCAAGAGAAAAAATAGAAAGAACAAGGCTGGGCGGTCGCTGCGATGTGTACTGCGGGAAAATTTGACAGGCCACTGTGTGGCCAGCAACGACCGGCGTCACTTTCGTGTACTTGAACCTCAGGCGTCAAGTGATAGCTGAACACTTTTGTGTCATACATCGTTATCTCGTGGAGTTGCAACTGTAAATGTTGGGAAGCATAACGAAATGAAGTGCGCTGGAGCCAAAACGTGAAACGCACCGGCAGGAATCGTGCGGTTCATTCAGTCTCGAAGCGCTAAACACAATGCCACGTTCATCATTGTTTGGAGGACGGTAGGTTTCTTCTGCCGTTTGCTTTCGCGGAAAGCTGCGTGAATAGTTATATCCGCTTAAGTCACGCTTGAGCGGAAAGTGTAACCGATGAGCGGCATTGAAAAAATTAAAGGCATGAACGATACACGATTGTTGCGATTCTTCGTAGCAGGGGGCGTGTAGTTCTTAAGAACTTGAGAAAATAGTCGAACAATATAATGCCGCCATGATTGTGATCTTTCACCCGTATTTCAAATACAATTGATATTGACGGCACGTTTGTGACTTTATGCGCTTAAGCACAATTGAATGACCGGCCTTTGTCTATACAGACAAGATCCTAGAACTCAGACGTAGCTGTTCCTGGGCACACTAAGCTTTCAAGGCGTTATTGCGTTTTTTTAAAGATGAACTGGCCTGCGTGATATTTCTTCTGCACGTGTTTAGAGAACCTTCTCTCTCTCTTGTATTTTTATTTCCTTTCCTTCTTGCGCGGTGTAGTGCAGCTAACCAAACGCTTTTCCGGATAACCTCCCTACATTCCTTTCTTAATACTAGCTCTCCTTATACGTGTGCTCGACCAATCTCATTTGCAAGGCGTACAGTCTTTGCGTTACTCTCGCAAATATCTGAAGTGCCATTGTGTAGCCTGATGGTCTTGAGCTCATTTGTGTATCACTTGTTCACTTGCTGTTGTAATGGCTTATAATAATAATAATAATAATAATAATAATAATAATAATAATAATAATAATAATAATAATAATAATAATAATAATAATAGAATATCAGTTTATATCGGTTCATCGCACAGAAACCGTGGAAGGAAGGCTAAAGGCAGTACACCGACTGACTAAGGCCTCCGCTTCTTATACAAGAAAGAAGAAGAATCTGTCAGCCTAACTTCAAATTGCTTTCGAGAGCATTTAGTTACGGTTCCGATCACCGGACGCGCAGTAGCCGGCGCTTTGGGCCTCAGGGCGTCAACACCTCGTTTACATTCTTTACATCCACGTAATATGAAAGCAGTGGCTTCGGCGCTGTTCTACGCTGCCAACACCACACCATCAGCGGGCGCGCAGGGCGTCATATGACCATTGCCTTTCTCGTCGGCACGTGAATGCATATATGCACAACTCGCCGCCCCAGCGTTCAATATCTTTTGGCAGCAGTTCGTGTGTGTACACAGCGTGCCCGCGCGGGTGGCTCGAGTTGTGGGCGGACTTGGTGCGCGGCCCTTTCGACCCTTCGTGATTGGCTCCATGGTGTTGCGGCCGAACAAAAGGCCTCGGGCGGACAGACACTCGTGCAAGCTGGGGCTAGAGAATCGCTTTGTTGAACCCGGCGGCACCCGAGCGACCTTCGATCGCGTCTCGCTGTGATGCAATCGCCCCGAGGGTACGGGCGTCGCTGTCTTTGTGCCTGTCTGCGTGGCTGCCCCATACGGGCATCTCTCTGTATGAACGGACGGGGCTGAGTCACGTGGCTTTGACCGCTGCTCCTGCCAGCAGCGCCTGAGGTGCCTGCCCGCTGCCAGAGAGAAGCAGGACCAGCGGGACGGTGTCAGGCGTTGCGCGAATAGCGTCGCCGGTGGCTCTGTTTTGCTTCGCTAGTTGAAGGACGTAGAGACGTCGCGGAAATTGCTGTACATCGCGTCGTTTGTACGCAACCCTTAGGCTACTCTCAGGTTATTTCGCGTGTTTGCATTCGTACGCGAACGATCAAGTGCCTATCAGCGAACGTTCTTTGTGTACGTGTCGTCAGCGCGACAGTGTATTCGGCGGAAAGAAAACATGGTATGAACGGGACATCTTGACAGATCGCAAACAAATAGTTGGACGGCACACCGTCGCTGCGAGGCGTTAGCAGATGTGCGGCCCACAAATTTGCCCGCAGTAGCCGATTTCTGAAACATTGCGCTAAAGAGTTCTATTGGTTAACTTGTAGACACTTTTAATTGAACACCAAAAGGAGCGCTCGGTTTCCGCTGGTCAGCACCGAAGCTTTAAACCTACCGAAACCACAACACTCAGTAGACATATATGACTGATATTATCAGCCCAGTAATTTCAGGATGGCTGCGATTGTGGACGGAAACCAAAATTGTCAAGAGAGAGCTTCAGTTTCAGCTGCAGCTTCTGAGCTGAACTAAGCTGCTACAGGAGACGGACACTTGGTGTGTGTCTCGACAATTTTGGTTTTGGGCCATGGCGACGGAGGCTGAAGCGGTCTATATAGGTCATTCTACTTCGATTCAGGTAAAAACCCCTTTTTAAGAATACTGGCATAAGCCCAGCCTTTAAACCGAGAACGCTGTGACGTCTTTTCGGTCGTGGTAAGGTTGTGTATGTGGCATTATACTCACGTAGCAACTGCTTGCCGGGGCACGCCAGGGGTCTGTAGCGACATATGCTGTGACGGGGGTCATTATAAGCGCAGGTCTGAATCGGAAACAACTGCGGCAGCACTCCGGTCACCGTCAGGGAGAACACCAGCAGCCAGCTGGGTGCGTGGCGCAGTCCGCACAGCTCCATGAAGTCTATCGACGCCGACACGGCTCTCCTGGTTCCGGTGCGCTGCGAAGGAAAAGAGTGATGCTTGTGAGGACTTAAGAGTCTCGGTCTTACGTAATCTTTTGAGGACTCGTCGGTTGCGTCAGGATGTTTCCTGCTTCTTCGCGGGAAACTAAACGTCGATGACCGTGCGAGGGCGTTGCTTGAGGCCCGCAATGACTGTTGCTGTGTGATCGGGAAGCTACCGGAATTATTATACCGAGGGAGTGAGAACCGTATGAAACCAACAGAACAGGGAAGCTAAGAAAAGCAAAAGGGTAATCAAGTTTTCTTATTGAACTCTATAATTAGAGAGAGAGAGAGAGAGAGAGAGAGAGGCACTTATTTAAAAATAGAGATGCTTGATTTGGAGCCTGCTGTTCTGGAACATTTAAGCTTCTACAACAAAGTTACAACTTGGGGTGGGTAAATTGAAGAAGCCAAATTGACTCTTTGGAACTGTACAGTGTGGAGGGAGATTTGCGAAAGGAAAAGTTAGCGTCGACTTGAAAGTGCTATTTAAAGCTACAAAGGGAACTCGTGCTGCTAACTCAGAAAGCTTCGCAGTCAGAAGAAATATACTCGTCCTCGTGAATGGCAGCTTTACCTTTCGATGAATGAAATATAGAAGAATAGTACGACAGAAGAGAGCACTGCATGCAGGTACAGTGGAAATAGAAAAAAGAAGAAAAGGAAGAGGGGCTTTTTGTTGTAGGAATTTCTCTTCTTTAAAGCTACTTATCCCAGTCGGAATATTATTAGCGCTTACGTGACTGGTATTCGCTTAAAGCTGTACAAATTTCTCAGCAACGCATGACAGGAACATCAGTGTGGGACGCTCAATGCAATACACAACTAAATTTGAAACAATATCACCTGCTCGGTATACCGATAGAGTCCACACTGGCGGCGAGGAAGAACAAATCTTCCTTCAGCGCAATTTTCGTTTTCATTAATGTATAACGGCAAGACCAGCGTCTCGCGTTTCTCTCTTTCTTTCTTTCTTTCTTTCTTTCTTTCTTTCTTTCTTTCTTTCTTTCTTTCTTTCTTTCTTTCTTCCCAGGGGTCGCATTCTGTCCGGGCAGAAAAGAGCGAGCGAATGTAGTCAAGCGTTGGTTGAGGCAAGAGTGGGTTGTTTCTTTCGAGGCGAAGTTCTGGTGACTCGCCGTCGCAGCTTGGCTGACATTACTCGCTACATGCGGCTGTCGGAAATACAGGCGCAGCGACAACTGTAGTTCAGTTCGTTGCGACACTGGGTTCGCGATAATAACCGTGCGTCTAGGAGAGATTTCTTGTCCCCGAGAGGTATTATCCCTTTGAGACACTCTGCCTACCAGAGTGCACGCCAAGATAACACCTCATAATCAGAAGAACTAGCAAAAATTACGCTTAAAATTTTGTTCATAATTCTTGGGTGACTGCTTATCGGGCACGTCCTTCAAGATCGGTTACCAACCACGGTTCGGAGTTGAGGCGCGCAGTGCCCGTAGATAGACAGAATAAGGTGCCCCCCAAATATTCCCATTTCTTCGTCTCTTCTGCTGCCGCCTGTCTTTAATGATGCCAAATATGCAAACAACAACAACAACAAACAAACAAAAAGGAATCGATATTAACACATTTTTAGCACGCCGAAATATTTCTTGTTTGAAACGGCTATACTGCTCGTCAGTATTTTTTTTTTTCTCTTTCTACCCACGTTTCGGTGTGCCACCGTTCTTCCTTCAAGCTTTACTTTAATAGAGGAGGATATAAAAAGGTTAACGTTAGCTGGGCGCCACTATCTTGCCGTATGATTTCTTTCCTCTATATATTTCTCGTTAGAGTTGTGGTTTACTCGTTTACTGTGGCTTTTATCTTAAGGAAGTTCCGGCGAAAGGTGTGACAGCTGGAAAGACGCGTTAGGCAAAGACACGTTGGGGCAATGATAGTCGTACACCTACCTACACGTACCTTGCGCTGCAGTGCCGTTAACATATGGCTTGTGGGACGAATGCTAAGACGACGGCGATGCAGAGACTCTAGAAAACAGGACCATCGGCTCGAAAAGACGGAGGGGGATCGTCGGCGATGTGCGCATTCTTGCTGTCGCGATGTTTTTTCTTTCACTTTTTTTTCTTCATTTAAATGTTTGTGCTAGGCATGTCATGTTCACTGGCAGTGCGGTGTTTTATGTCTACCATTTTACTTCGCAAAGCAGTGATGAACTAAGCGCCGTGATATTATCTCTGTAACCTCACGTCTAATTGTAACATTACGCAAGTTGCGGTGGCTTGGCGGCTATGTCGTTGGGTTGGAAGCAAAATGAGAAATGGAAGCGAAATGCAAGAAAGCCCGTGTCCTGGGCATTGGGATCCCGTTAAAGATTCTCGGTTGGTCAAAATTAAGACCGAGTCCCCCACTATGGCTTTTCCCATAATCAGATCGTGGTTCTCGCACGCGTAGCTACGTATACTTAACATGCACCATATTAATTCCTCACGTGATCGCACGAGAGGAAATATTCATTAGTCGTACCGTAGCAGACGTACACGTAATGGCGTGGCGAGTCCTTGGCTGCGGCTTATATTCACTATACCGGACTGCTCACCTATGTGCCTTTGCAATACTATAATTGATTACGTTGGAGTCGTCCGCGAGCGTTCTTTATCACAAGCTTGTCCCGCAAGCCACCGCTGAGCAGGATCCTGCGCACTAATTGATATTGGGGGAATTAACATGTTTCTGTTTCCAAGGCCCTCGCAGGCGTAACACGCCCAGCGTTCACGTTTTTACGAAACTCATGCGAGCTGTTTCTCCTTCGGACTGCTAAGGTCGCATGGTGGTCACGTTTGTGTAGAACGTGAATGACTCTCCGTGATGGGAATATAAACTCTACAGTTGGTGTGTGTTTTGTGTTTGGTTGCGAAGGAAGTAGAAGAGTGTAAGAGGCATCTTGGACGACAGACTGGTGACTGAACATAATTTCTTTTTTTATCGATGTAATGAATCGATTAAGACGCATGGCTCCAACCAACTTAAATTGTGGAAACGCTCGCATTGAAAACAAGCGCGGTGTTTTACAACACACGGCCATGAGCACCCAGCGTCGCTTCCTTTTATACTACGCACGTGGGTCATCGCTCAGTGTCGCGGAGTGCGAGCGTTAATAGCGATTCATCGCTGGCTGACGACAGTCAAGAGCATTTAAAACAAGCTAGCGGGCGACCCGGAAAAAGTGAAGAAATAAAAAGAAATTCGCCAGGGAGGGAACATATGGAAGAAACGCTTAGGTATACACATATATATAAAGACGTCAGAGTTGCGCAATACTTAGCTAATTAACATGCCAAACGTTCTGCTTGTTAATTCGGCGATTATTGCGCGCTGCTCGCGCGTTTCATCATCATCAGTTCATGTCCAAGCTGCGCACTATAGATCCAAAGCAGAAACGTTCACCCGAGCGCGAAAGCAGGAAGCTTTGTAAGATGCGAAGGAACTTGAAAGCGCACCCATTGGTCGGCAAGCTTTTCACTCGTATAGTTTCCAAATGTATAAACCCTTTTCGACGAGGAGTTTTCTACAGAGGAACGAGATGGTGCTACAGGCGGCGTGCCGTGTGTTGCCTCAGGCGAAAGCGTGCAACAACGCACGAATGCGAAGCGCTTACCGCTTCTGCGCTACCACTGTGCGATCAGCTGTTGGAAACGCAACTTGGCGTTCGCTAACGCACTGTGCTCCTTTTATGCTGCAAAGTGTGTAACGAGAGAGGGAAGACCTGCGCAATAATTGGCTGCAAGAATAGTGACTGGCACATAAAAGAATGGAATGAATCTGTGGGGTGAAGTTCACGGACCGCTGCTACAAAAGGACTGCCTATGTTGCCGGACCTTCGCGATGCACAGCTTTTCTCGAGGATAAAAAAAATTCACTCATCCGCCAACGTTGCATCGCTAACCTCTAGAGGAAGGACTTGAACCCCGTAACGTCGACTAGAGTCAGTACCACTCGTTACACAGTAACAAAGGAGTACCGCCGTTTCCTGGCATAGTAAGTTCTTCGCAAGTTATCTACACACGCACCCCAACACACATATAAACTTACACCCACTCTATTGCCAACTTATCAAGAATAAGGGAATGTAATCAGCCCGCTGAAGTATGGGTGACCAGTACACCAACAACACACGAATGTTCGAACCTGAACAAGCTATTACAAAGTACAGAATATCTACGTTCCAAGCCGTAATTGTGCGGGGCAAGAACAAATCTACTGCAACTGATCACACACACCCGCGAGCGATCAGGCAGTAAACAAACAATGAGACAGCGACCGCACCGAGTGACCGCACCAAAGCAGGTTTACTGAGCCGCACCTGGCGTCATGCACATCCATTGCAAACACGGAGGAAGCTGAGGCAACCAATGGACGCGTTTCCACGTGATCAAACATGGCCGCCGCGCCCATGGAATCACCGTGAAAAGAGTCTGCAAGAGCGAAATGTTGTTTCTGGCTTTACGGTTAGCAGTAAGAGGTCGAGACCTGCAGGGGCTTTTGATAAAGCTGGGTCTACTGGGTTCGAATCACAGTGCTGCAGGAAAGCCACCTGTTTTTCTAATGGGAATATATGTCCCTCTGCCTGGTGCTCGGCTATATTTGTAGGGGTTCGCATCTCGAAAAAGGCCCCAAAGATTTTTCTAGGAATGGTCTCTCGGCGCTCTTTGTGCAATCAGAGACAGCCTTGTTGCATAGCACCCACCACGGCTGTGGCCGGCAGGCTAGAGCTGACGTCGGTAAGCTACTGGTAGAACAGTTACAATAGCGGTCCCGATCAGGAGCTCGGATTTTGCGGGACCTGAATGGGGTGCATCTCCCAAACCCGAGGGCGTCTCCACCGCGTACAGGTGCTTAGGGATACCACGTGGGAAGTTTGCGGCCATGGGAGCTGCGCAGACCCCAGGCTGAGTGTTCTGCAAAATGCTTACAATGCTTCTGCAAAGGCCTACTCACAAATTACCTGTATATTTCAAAGCAGTGTATAGTGCATAAATTTTGTCTTTATATGTCAACCTAGGTATAGTTGTGACATCGGCTTTTACTGCCAAGCTGAGGTGTTGAAAGCTTGTCTCTTCATTTTCCTTTTCGATTTTGAGAATAAAGAATAAAATTATGGCCTAAATAAAAAAAAAATGTATTGCCTAAAGTCGGTAGGTTTTAACGTTTGCCTTAAGATGTAGTGAACCTGATCAAAATCGGCGCAGTGGCTGCCGACAAAAGCAAGTTATCCGTTGCCTTGTATTGGTATAGGTGAGCTCGTGAGGTAGAGCTTCCTCAGGGGATAGAAATTAATCCGGGACCCTCCACTCTTGTCTTATAACCAACGTGTTGCTTTGAAACTTTAGGCTCTATCAGCCAATTAATTTAGAGTTTCTTTGCACATTACGACAGTTACGGTTGATAAAATGACGCTGCAATGAAGTATTCTCCGCAACTGAGCCGCGAATGTGCTACTACGAAGACGGTACGTTACTGATGAGCACAGAAAGAGCAATGAGCAAAAGAAAAAAAAAAAAAGAAAGCTAAACCTTCAGTATTCAGCAATAAACTTGAACGTTCACGATTAACTAAAGTAGCGCGCAGTAAGAGAGTCTCAAATGGTTGCACTCTGCGTATTATCTCGCGCTAGCCTGAAGAGAGCAGTCGCGACGTGAATAGAATACTTGCTTGTGCTGGTTACTTAGCCGCCTCACAATATTATCCGCTTTCCGAGACCTGCATGTGGTTGAGGTGATCAAGCACCACACTGGTTTAGCCTTTGTATGCGCATAACTATATATGTTCGGAGTGGCTTCATATTTCCTTTTCTCAGTGACCTCAGCGTTGATTGCTGCTTGTAGAATAAGTCATCTCTGTGTGATGCGACCTGTTAATTCGACTACCATCTTCGGTTTCTGTAATTGCTTCCTAAACGAATAGCTTCCCAAACAATAAATAGGAGTGTTATGGATTGCTGCACTCAACCGTGACGAAGAACTTAAGTTCATGAGGCGCGAATGTTCAAAATTGTAATTTAGCTCTGCAAGCAAACTTCGTTAAAAGAGCGAATTTAGGATGGTTCGCACGATCACATGAACTTAATAAAGGGTAACCAAAACGAGAGGTTATTTGATTGAAACGTGCCGTGTCAACTCTGTCTTAATGTGGTTCGTCTTTTCGATGCCTAATACGTGTAAGTTCGCGTCACTTTGCCAACAAGCTTTATGTACCTCAAATCGAGCTTACAGTAAAGTGCTGCAAAAAAAGAAAAATAGAAGAGAGAGAGAGAGAGAAAACAGAAATGAGTTTTTTCTTCTTTTTTGTTGTTGGACGGTAGCTTGTTTTTCTCTTTGTAGAGTGGCTCATTGCAGACGGCGCTTTTTTGCAGATAACATAGCCGCAGATTCGATTCCCTGTTACCGCGGTCGCATTCCCATAGGGCGAAACAAAAATGCACTTGTGTAATTGCATTTAGGTGCATGTTGAGGTGCCCCAGATTTGATCCGGAACACCCTCCAGCGACGTTTTCCCTAGCCTGTAGTGCAACTTCGCTATGTAAAACTCCGCCAATTTAATTAATTCAATTCACTATAAGTGTAGCTTACTATAGGCGTGCAATAGTCGTCTGCAGCTGGCCATTTCTTCGAAGATGACTCTTCCGAAATGACTTCTCTGTATACCAATCGCATCGTTATATCTTGTTTCTCCAGCGTGCTACGCTCTGCAGTACCAAAACAAGATGCGTTGCTTGTCGCACGTAAACATTGAGTTCGTTAATCACCTGCGAAAATTCGTCTTCGTTAGCCCTTTACGCTTAGTGGCTGCAGCAGTCGCGCCTGCTTTCGCGCTAACAGCTTGACGAGAGTCAAGGCCTCCGATACAAGTTCAATTCGCGTACATTTTCCTTCTTTTTTCTTTTCGTCTTCTTTTTAAACCGTTGCTTGCCCTCGACGAACAACTAAACCCTTTGCTGCCGACGAATTCCGGACCTAATGCGCATATTTGATTCCCCACCCCCCCTTTGTATCTACGCAAGCGCCAATGTAAGATCGAAAAGCGCTAATCTTTTGGACTCGTACCAGCGTGCTCTTTGAGGCCAAGGATTGCACATGGTTTCTTGTGAAAGCGCCGCCCTGTCAAATGAGAGTATGTGTGAATGCCTGTACGCGCGAAGCGCCTCAGGCGGTACGATGAGAGGGCAATAAAGCCAGCGGGGGTGTGGAACGGCCAAAAATGGATCGTTGTTTGCTGCTTGCGCGAAGATTGATATATTTCATCGAGTGATGCAAACAGAGGCAGAAGGGGCAAAGCCGCTGTGGAAAATGAATTAACGGCGCCAGTGTCTTTAAATCCCACAGAATGCTGATGAAGAAACATAAAATCTGTCAGCGTAAAACACAACAAAAACAAAGAAAAACAAACAGAGATGGTAAAGGGGTTTCGCAATAACGCGTGCATCGATTGAAGGTATTCCTGAAAATTCACAATGCGTTTACTTGACATAACAAACTAAAGTAATATCAGCGCTGAAAGATCACGGAGGCTATTGAATTCATTATTCGCAGAGATTAGGCACGGGCGCACAAGACGAAACAAGAAGGAACAGTGACGGATTCGATTCCCGCTTGCTGCACTCGCATTCTGACGGGGACGTAATGCAATAATGTTCGTGTGCTCAGATACAGGTGAAGAGAGAGAGAGAGATAAACGTGATGGGAAAAGCAGAGAGGTTAACCGGATAAGATTGTGGTTTGCTACCCTGCACTGGGGGAAGAGTAAGGGGAAATGAAAGACGGAAAGAACAGCAGAGAGAAAAATCAAAGAAACGAGAAAAAAAAGGATAGGGGAAGTCGTGAACGTCCATGAGAACTACAATCTCTCCAAAAGGCCACTCGAACGTGAAAAGTTCAAGAGTGCCTTCGCTGTATTGTAGTGTAACGACTGTATAGGTCGGCGTTCCATGCCTGTCTGCTCCGCAAGCTGCCGGTGGTCAGGACGCGCCAGCGCGGTCGTGAGTGACTGCCTGTGTGCGCTGTCTCGGGCACAATGACGAAGAACGGGTTCGATAGTTTCCTCGCTGCCACAATGGTCACACGCAGCACTATCCTCCCATCCGATGCGGAAAGTAAGCGACTTCGTAAATGCCACGCCAAGCCACAATCGGCAAAGTACCGCTGTTTTGAATCGGGATAGTCCAGATGGAGGATGGAGTTGCAGACTAGGGTCCAGTCGATGTAGACGTGTGTGTTGCAAATTAGGTGTGTTCCACAACGACTGTAAGGCATCATATGCGAGCACTCGAAGCTTTGCTGCTGCATCTGTTCTCGATAGTGGGATTGGTTCTTGCACGCCGTTTTCATGAGCATATCGAGAAGCTTCATCGGCATGCTCATTGCCCATTATGCTTATGACACAGTGGCTAGGGAGCCACTGAAATGTGACGTCGTGTTCTTACTCGACGAGGCGATGAAGGAGCTCCCGGATTTCTAGCACTAGTTATTCGTAGGGTCCACGGCGAAAGGCGGAAAACAAGAAGGTAGAGCTGCCTTGGAGTCACTAAAAACGCACCATTTTTGAGGTGCTTCCTCTCGAATTATGCGAAGTGCGCTACGAAGAGCAGCAAGCTCCGCGGCTCTCGATCTAGTCTGATGGGATGTCTTGAACTTGAAGGTGCTGACTTTCGCACGAAAAATCACTGATCCTGCAGAACTATCCACGGTGGTTGAACCATCAGTGTATAGATGGGTATGATCATTCTATTTTTCGTAGAGCAAGAGCAGCGAAAGTTGCTTGAGAGCTGTTGATGAGAGTTGTGCCTTCGTTCGAATTCCTGGTACTGTCAGTCGAACTCGTGGCGGAGCCAAACACCATGGGCGAAGCAAAACTCTCTCTCCAGCTGTGTAATCTCTTGGCAGGTATAGACGATAAGGCAGTATCGTCTGACAAAAAGAGGCGCGTGGTTATATAGGTGAAAGTTAAAGAAGCGCTAGTGGTTTAAATTATTGTGGAGTTATTCTATGCAGTCTATCTTACAACCGCAATGAATATACCGCGTGTTTTTTATAGCTGCCCCCAAATTTTAAAGTTACAGCAATATCAACCATGGTGAAGTTATTACTCGAGTGTCCAGATTGGCAACCTTTATATAATGAATAAATTGCGCAATTATGTGCTTAAGTAACGAAGTTGTGTCATTTAACTTGTTGATTATTTATTTTAGGCGGCTACAGAAAATGAGCAGTTGGGAGCCCGTTCTCGAGGTTATCTAGCTCAGTGAAGGAATTTTTATTCAATGCGCTGTTGCGAGAGTAATGCTGTCAAACGGGCTAAGATTTCTGTTAAACGGGCTAAGCATTTGGAAGCTTTTTCGAACTGCATGCACCGGAAGTAATTGCGGAGCCCGAAACACGTCATGGCCACTATATTTTAGACAGCACCTATATAAGCGTGACACAAAGAGAAAATGCAGACGCCACAAACGCTGGTCATGTGCCAGGTGACATCACCAGGAGACATTAACTTTTGCAGACACCACCGTTTAGGATGTCTGAATCTTCTTTTTCTGTCTCGTTTATACTGCACTAGTAACATGAATTTGGACTAATGTGAGAACTACGCGAACAAATCTAACCCATTCAAAGGCTTTTCTGAAACCGATGCAGACACGGGAAAAAGAGCGCTGAAGCTAACGCGCTTTCCAAGTTCCTGAGGTCTATACCGGACGTACTTAATAGACTTTGAGAACGTAGCCTGCTACCGCCTGGACTGTGTCATCGGTTTACTGTCTCTTTCTATCGGCTTAACCTCTTATCCTCGTACCAGGTAGCCAACCAGAACTATACCTCTGGTTATACCATCCTGGTCTTTCTGTGCATCATTTCTTTCTTTATAGAGCGGTAGTGGGCGGCGTTCCTCTATCTACGTGAACACATTCCACAGGCTTTACATAAAAGAAAAAAAGAAAAGACGCATGAATATTATTCTAGATCTTTAGGCTCCTGTGCCCCCACGTAAGTATATTATGCTATTTGACACCTAGAGTTTTTCTTTAGAAAGTAACGTTACTCTTGAAGTCTATCGTGAAGTCCGTCGTGAAGGACCGTAGACTGCAGGAAGCCTATAGTAGCGCTAATAAAGCCTTCGTCGCGGAGGTTTTTTGAGAGCACTGGCCTAGCACTTTTAGTTCTGATAGCGGACGATTGTCCAATTGGTCCAGCACTCTGCACATCACTTGGCTCTCGGCACTACTATTGGGGGGGGGGGGGGGCGCAGACACAGATGTGTGAGAACGTCACATGACAGCTGCATGTATCGCACGGGGGGCTGTTCGCTCTATTGACCCGTTCGCTCTCTCTCTCTCTCTCTCTCTTAGAAGTTCACCCATAATGTAATTTTAAAGTGACACAAAACAAGATAGCAGAGTGACAAATAAGAAAGGAGCTTTAAATATCCAAGGCCGCGGCTATCTTATATTTGCTAAGCGTGGGCGTTGGTAGTGTGTCTCATAAGATTGCGCACGCATGCCTGCCACGGCGAGCGCCTCGTAGTCGCGCTTCCGCACGTTGCGACAGATCGCGCGCGCGCGCCGTTATCTCCAATCTCTAACTTAACTATACAATACGGCAGTACAGTCTGCGGCGAGGTTCCCGCCTGGATACTGTCGCCGGGTCTCTGATTAGCATTTTTACATAGTGTGGGCCTTGTCCGGCTGCATGGCGCGACAGCTTCTGGCACAGCACGCGAATGGCCAGTAAAAGGTGCGAGATCGCGGCACATACTGTGCCTCCTAAAAAGCCTGTTTCTTTTTTGTATTCAGTCCCAAGCAAATAGAAAAAGCAGCAGTCGCCGTCGGCGACAGGTCCTCGATCTCCCGTGCTTTCCGTGCGCTCACGCCTGCGTGTGCCGGTCAGTATTCCGATCGCGCAGCGCTCGCATGGATACATTTATACACGCCAAGCGGCGCGAGTGTAGTCGGCAAGACTGGTCGAGCCTTTATGCTCGGTTGTGCCGTGTTGGGAACCACGGGATGGCGGCCTGCGATAAGAAGAGAGGGTGACGTGCATGGGCAAGGTGGCGTAACCTTTTCTTTGCACCGCGGGTCGCGACGCGCGGACCTGCGGCGACAACGATATCGCGCAATTCCACGCTCTCGCCTCCCGGCTAATCAGGATTCCACAGATGCAACGCGGAACACGCAGTCTCTGCCGCAGCCTATTCTATAGGTGTCGCGATCTCGCTATTTCAAGCGCTGCTGAAACGCGTTGCCCATCGTGTTGTTTCGTTAATGCGCCTCCTACGTACCCTATTTGAGAAACTCGTATCCCTCGCGACCTCCGTATCTAATGACCCCATGTGACCATACGCATAAAGATACGGTTCCTTACGATCTTGCCGTATCACTGGATATGGAAATTATGGGGCGTATGAGTTTTTCCCTCTCTCAATTTTGATAGGGACATCTTAGGTCGTCTTCGTTGCTTATATAGATATACATGGCTCTGCACCTAATGCATTACAGCAACCATCGCGGTATGATCACGCATACCAACAAGGACTTCAAGAGAAGTGTATGAAGTATTGCAGGTGACAGTATTTGTTGCAGCAGCACATAGCGCTTCTGCTCGTGGGACGTTCTCTCGTTAGCTTTGGCACTGTCGATGTCGGGCAAAACTGCGTGATTATTTTGTGCTTTCCGTGCATTGGTCACAGTGCTCTGGTGTACTCCGCCTGTTTTGTTTCTGAAATGCAAACGAATTGATTAAATACCCACTGTGGTGGTGCGTATCGCAATTGTATCATATCAGCTGGATTACTTGAACAGTACTGGCCTATATCTTTTAGTTCTGATAGTGGGTGGTTGTCCAATTGGTCCAGCAATCTGCACATCACTTGTCTCCCGGCAATATAGCGCGGGCAGACACAACTCCGTCTACACTGTAAAAATGTTTGCAAGCTTACCGTTAGGGTGTCACAAAAATGTATATAGGACGACAACAGAGCTATAACAATACGTGCGATGACAAAAGACGTAGTTAAAGACTGTGTAATCATTCTGACAGCCTTGGGTGCACAGAAATATCCGACAGGAGAGTTTCATATCTCCCCCTGTGAAATTCTCTTGTCTGAATTGCTGTACACCCAAGGCTGTCAGAATGGTTACACAGTTTTCAACTACGTCTTTTGTCATCGCACGTCTAGTCAGAGCTCCGGTGTCGTCCTCTATAAACTTTTTGTAGGGCCCTAACGGTAAGGGTGTTACCAGTGCGACAAGAAAGCACCCTTAAGGGTTTAAACATTTTTACAGTATGTCGAGAAACGGATTCATTAAAGAACAACTGTAGCACATAACGCAATTGTATCACATCAGCTGGATTACCTGAACAGGCTGACATTACCTGTTCGACAGCTCGCCGTGAAATGCTAGTTAATTAACCACCGTTCACTAAGTATCTTTCATTATTTACATTTATTTGCACGTTCTAATTGCGGAACTAAAGCCAATGAGTAATGAAGTGACATCCTATTAAGAGAGATCCTGTGCTTAGCGAGAGCTTCGAGAAATACATCCTCAAATTCTGTCTGAAGGGCATTGACGTACCAGATAACTCTCAACACCACCGCCAAAAAATGCAGTTCTGATAACTGTTAACTGCAGTGGACACAAATATGTTGATGATGATGACGGCAATTTGCAACAATCGAAACGCGAAGAGGAAAAAAAATAACTACTCAGAACATCAGTTACGCGCGTAATTACATGGGAGTGCATATGCGCAAGCAAGTACTCTGTAGCCCATTGCTGGGCATAGTGTATATTGCTGAGCGTGTGTTTTGGATCATGGCTCAAGCGTCTTCGACAAATGCAGAACCTGCAAACGCAAGGCGGCATTCCAGTCGTTTTCGACTTGTTCGAGTTTGAATTTATTTAATTTATGCTGATAGCATAGATATATATTGATATTGTCGGGAGTATAAATGCAGAAGATGACGAACGTTGGTTGTCATTGTAAAACTGGTAAACTTTACCAAACTAAAATTCTGAGGTTTTACGGGCTAAAACCACGATATGATTATAGTGCATGCCCTAGTGGAGTACCCTGGACTAATTTTGAGCATCTGCGGTTATTTAAACCGTGCACCCAATGCGCGGGCGTTTTTGCATTTCGACCCCGTCGAAATGCGGCCGCCGCGGCCGGGATTTGCAGCGCAACGACAAAACCACCGCGGCATGTAGGGAAAAAGGAGAAAACATTCTTGATGAGAGGTGAAGGATGCGTCGCCGTTTCGAGAGGAAGCTTATGACATCACGGCATAAAAACAAGGAGTTCAGCGCTTTGCGGTGTTTTGACGGGGCAAGGCCCCAGCATCCGTTTCAATGTCAAGGTCGTTTCTGTAAACTATGCATTCATGCAAGTTGTGCTCAGGCGATTCCGCAACGTCGCGGTTGTCGCAATGTGGGCTCGCAGTTTTGTCATTGCGGTAAAAGTGACTGTTCGCGTATGCGACTTTTTGTCGATGCCTGCAATGAGAGCGTCCCCAAATGCCGCTGTAGATGCAAATGGAAGCCTTAATCCGAGCTTCGGATCAATACTTTATGATAAGTACTGGTGACCTAAGGGTGACTACCAGCCTATTATATTTTGTGAGCACTTAAATCTTCGCCAAAGCTGCAGGTGTCTCACGCTTAGTGATTGACATTTAAGTCTTGAGTCAAACATAAATGGGCGGAATTTGTTGCGAAAGTACATCGCTGATCAGTGAGGGATTTATTTGGATCAAATTCGAAATGTTGGCAACTATAGTGTAGCCTACTTCTCCACAACAATAAGTTTTTCAATTATCAAAGGATGATAACACGAAATCATAAGAAATACATTCCGGTGATAAAGCACATCCCATAAACGTGCCATAAGCGGGCTTAAACGCTCAATATAAAAAAAAGAAGCAGAAACAAAGCGGCACATTATAGTTTCTGCAATCAACCAAAGTCACTCAAACACGATAATTTAATTACACGAAATAAACGAATAAACGATTCTTCTACCTAGTTTTTAGCTGTGATTAAAGGAGTTCCCTTCTCTGGCAAACTTGGGTGTTACTTATGAATTCGTTACATGTGTAACTGCCTTCGACTTCTGGCTCAGACCTCTCACATGCGAGTAAGACGAGGAGCAGGACCATATAGAGAATGGAAAATACACGCGCTTCGTTATATGAAGGACGACCTTAAAATATACGGTTATGCCTCATCTTGAAGCATGAGCAAGTATGTACATGCCCGAAGTAATGACCTTTTTTTTTTCCGCGTCCGTGTGCGACGAGAACACGGAGTATAAAGCGACACTACAAAAGCATCCTCGGCCCATCGAGAGTCGAGAAGTTTCGCGTAATTGTTACGTAATAACGCGAACGTGATCTTGCACTCGTACTCGCCCGCCCCCGCGAGCTCTGGATGCTGTGATTGAGCGTGCTTCTTGAATTCGGATAGGGCTGCGCCGTCGACGCCTTGGGAAACATTGCTGTGGTTGGCCGGGCTAGACGAATTTTGTTTTATGACACCCTCGATTTCTTTCTTTCTTTCTTTCTTTCTTTCTTTCTTTCTTTCTTTCTAGCTTCCCCTGAGGGGCTTTTGAGATAGAGCCCCACAGACGGCAGAAATAAATCTGGGCGCGGCGTCGACAAGTGCCGGGTTATTGCAAAAGTGCCTATAGCTGCGCCCGTTTGTCGATGGAAATCTTCGATACGGTTGCTTCAGCTGCTCCACCTGGCGCTAGAGAGTATTGCCTGCGCAAGAAAAAATATGGCTTTGACATGCACTTCGTCACGCGTAACGGTGGTCAGCGCTGGTTGTCCAGGTCCATAAAATGCCGGAAGTATGCGGGGATTAGCTTAATCAACGGAGCGTGGAAGGAGCCTCGACACTTGCGGAATTCTTGTAGAAGAGAGAGAGAGAGAGAGAGAGAGAGAGAATGGCAGAATAGCTATAACCAGAAGTGTACCCAGTTTCCTGCCTTGTGAAAAGGTACTCGGGTTATACAAATGTGATGAAGAAAGCGAACGCTTGGCGTACACGTGCGCAAGAAATGATAATAAATAAAGGAATAACAAAATGCCACATAGCGAAAAGCGTTCGCGCAAACCAGACCAATTGAAACAACGAAGCAGCTTCCTCGATGCAGTGCCAACAATGGGATGAAATGATTGCTAGTCAGAAAAAAAAAAAAAAAAAGGAAGAAGCAAAGTTTGGTATTTAAGGCAAGTTGGAGATTATCGAAGGTCACGACATATAGCCTACATGCATTTTGTAAAGTTGCAGAGCGTGCAGTAACCGCAATGTTCACAACTTGTTCTCGCGTGGCACGTATGAAAATCTGTTTAAACAACACTTATTTTCGCAGGCTCATGGTATGCTTTACTATAATCTACGAATGAGGGCCCGTATTCAACAAAAGAAAAGTTATCGCGCTAGAGTTATTCGTAAGAGCAGATTGCAGCCAATCCTGATGCTGGACGTACTACATGCGAAGGCGGCTGGCACATGAACGCAGCACTTACGAAAGAAATGATTTGTGGATTCAGCCCGATATATTATATACAGCTGTAGTTCTGAAACAATTCGATCTAAGCGTGAACATATGACTGTCGACATTCTCTGAGGCACTGGCTCGAAAAGGTAATGCAATCGTTCAGGTAAAGCGGTGCTAGCGACGGGATTTTGACGTAATCGGATTTAGGCAATATAATGCAGCGTCACTGAAGCCGTCCGTTGAACATTGACGGGCAATTCTTCGGCGAAGATATTGCTCAACACTTAGGATGCGGTGACGCGCATCTATCAAATATCGAGCGCATTTGAATGTTGTGTATAAGTAACTATATAAAATAATCCAGGGAAAACATGGGGAAGGCGGGCGATGGAAATTCAAGACGATGAGCAAGACGAGATGGAAGCATGAGCCAACGTTTCGACACTTGGATTTGTCGAAACGACAAGTGGCCTTGAAGAAGACAAGCCCACTTGTCGAAACGTTGGCTCCTGCTTTCACCTTGTTCTCGTTTTGCTCAATTACATAAAAAAGAATGTTACGTGTTCTACAGCATGTGCACTTTTGCGCAATCGTTACTCCACGTGCAGCCGTTTCGCGCTCCTATCCGAAGCGGCCAAGTCTATCCCGCGGCTTTTCGTCTCACGACGCGTTGATGAATGGGGCTCCCGCACAGACAAATTCGCAGCCAATCCGAAATTTGTAATGAGCCAAGATTTCTTTTCTTCTTTATTTTCTTAGGCTCAGAGCCATATTCGTACAGCCATGAACAAACAGCCTCCGACTCCCTTGTCCATCCGCGCGCCCGCTCTTTTGCAAACAAATGAACGTATATGCCGGCTGATAATTTATGAAGTGTCCGCCCAGCCGATTTGCGTATTGTCGGATCACGCGTAAACACGCGTTGCAAATGAAAGGCCAACTTGTGCGAAACGCGTCGCTGCCGCGTTCGTGCAGCTATGGCGGCTTGCTTCGCCCGATTCCACGCGCAGGCCGTATATACCGCAGCTTCGATAGCCCGCAGGAATTTCGCTTCCCGGTCGCGCCGTCCCCACGAGGTGGGGGAGAAGGAAACGGCGGCCCCTCTTGGGCGGCTGGACGGAAGGGGTTGCCCCTGAGCGAGGGTCAAGTTCGCATCTCGGTCCGACCGAGAGCGAGCGCCCAGCGCCAAGGTCTTTCCGTTCAAGCGCCGTTCATTAGCGGGCGGTGCGGTCGGGCCACACTGGTCACTGAATGGCACGGCCTCATTGAATTTCGCGCTGGCTTCGAGTTTCTCTCGCTGCTTTTTCTTTCTTTCTTTTTCTTTTCCTCACCTCCGTCGTGTACCGCCTGCGTACTTATCGTTTCCCGTTCATTTTTCTTTTCTTTTGCAGTTAAGAACGAGCGTTCGCTTGGCGCGGTTATCCTCGGTGCGCTGTTTTTCTCGTTGATTAAATCGTAACGACCGGATAACTAGGCTTTATTTATCGCGTGATTCGGCTTGGATGCCCCTTTATATGGTATAATCGCTTGTCTGTAGGCGCCTGTTGCTGGCGTTTAGGCTTTGACCCGCTACGCGAATCGGCGTCCTCTGACGGGCACGAACCATTCAGAACCAGCTGCGACCTCAACGGCAAAGATGCGTTTGTGCACGTTTAAAGAATACTTCGCGCTTAACGTCTTAAGCTGCGCAGGTTGGCATCTGGCGGGTTTCAGGCGTTGGATAAAGTAGAACGGGTGGCGTCAAGAATGGCAACCTCGCGTGTAGTGGCAACATTCGTCACCAAGTTCACGCGGAGTCGTTACGGTTAACTAAACCGCCAGGCTGCAGCACGTTAGGGGCTGTAGCGAACCGTTGATGACGAGACAAGCTTCACTCTGCGCTTTGAGAAAAATGAAACGAGGATTGGTTGTTGCGTAATCGTACGCCATCGGAGACTCGCACATTGAAGCGCCGGGCGGGATCTGTTGTCGAAAATGACGTTATATTTTAGTAGCTTTGCGGCTGTAGGCTCTGGTTATGTCACTTCCTTGATTCTGTCGTCCGAGACTATAGATGCGCTCGCGACGTGGAAAGGTGGCAGCCCACACAACGGGCCATCGTTTAGTCACACACTCGGTCGCATACGACTGCGCTTGGGTTATGTGTGTGTGTGTGTGTGGGTTCGTTTGCGAAATAGAACGTGGTCAGCAGACGCCGCTGTGTTTTACTACGGGGCTGCTCACTTTGAAGGAAGTATTTGCCTATGGCACGTACTTGTTTTGTAGAGACTCTGTCCAGGCCGTGAGACGTCTCCCGACTATTTTTTTTGCAGGCTGTGCTGAAAAGCAAGGTAGCGTGTTCTTTCCGTTCTAAGTGTGTATCACAGGAGGGTTTACACTGCTAGCCATAGAAACACCTAGGGTGAGGGGATTGTGCGTTGCGATGTCGCATTACTTTCCAAATTTCAGACGGTCTCTGTTGATTGATTGAGTCACAGTGTTTGAAGTCCCAACGCAACACTGGCTATGAGAGATCGCCACCTCCACTGAGCTAGCGCGTCAGGGGAGTGATTCCCGTGAAAACATCATTATAAGACGGGAAGGTATGTTAAGAGCAAGATCAACATACACGCTTTTGCTCATGTTTCGTCCTTCTTGCTCCGAAATCCTTGTAGATTGGTTTAGTTACTTTCGTGAAATAATTTTTGACTCAGATATGCTATATAGCAATAATTAATGCCACTTACCGTGTAGTTTCTGTAACATCCGAAGATATGTTTTAAGCACATCACAAAGGAAGATAACTGTTATATATAAGATATCAGGGTATGATCTTTACTTTCTTTCGTATACTCGTTGCTCAAGTTAGTGGAGGGAAAATGATTGACTACTGCGACGCTGTGTTTCTAGATGTATGTGCGCAGTCAAAATTTTACGACGAAGTGCCTTTCATGTCTTGCATTATTTCTGGCGCAGAATTTATGTATTTCACCTGCTGTCATTGTTCAAAGAGGGCGGAGGATTCGTTTTAGCCGTCAGCGTATGGCTTTTTCCCAAGCGTGTTGTGGTGTTTCCTGACGAATCAAATCAAGCAACATCAATAAACTTGCAGCGCGGAAATGCAAGAATAAAGTGAGACATGTATGTGCATTAGGCGCTACTACATTTGAAAACTACTATATCTGTTAACCTAGCCCTCTAGTGCTGCTTGTGCGATTCCTCCCCTATTTCGAATTTTGAAACTGAGCGATGCAAGATTGCTTGTGTTAGCAGCTCATCTCTAAAAAAAACTGAGTTGATCTTTATGTGGTATTGCAACAAGTGATAAGATTGTCTTCTCACTTTTGTATGAAGAAGCCACTCCTCTGTTAAGGTATTAAATTTTTAGTCAGCGCTGTATGTAGATGTCTCCCTTTGTCCTGTTTTCTTGCGGCATAAGTTCGTGATCATGAAACAACTTTGCCGGCAGTCTAATCTCGTCACTCAGTTAAATTAATTATGATTAGCGAATGTTACTTACCAGGCATAAACTATAATTTAGTGACCGGCGTACTAAATGTTGCCTGATATAACGTGCCTTACCGTGAATCTTAAAAACTTAACTGCTCCAAGGAAATCTAGTGAGGTTGTGGCATGCACCATGTTTGATGCACAAATAATAATAAAGGTAGCTGTAATCTACTTTCTCAACTAATTCATCCCAAATCCTCGAAGAAGAAAATTGTGTATCAACCATATCTTATCTAGCTGTGGCCGAGTGGCTGTAGCGCTACATTTCCATCTAGTAATATTCGTATCAAATTTAATGCATCTTAAAGCTCCTAGCGTTGAAGAAGTCGGTACAAAAATAAATGCGAGGACTTTTCTAATAGGCAATAGTAACACGTCTGCAGCGTTTGCGGCTATCGACGTTACGATTTAAACACGTCTGGAGCTTCATTCAAGTAGCGATAACATTAGAATTCTGTAAAACCTAACCTTGTGTTTTCTCAACAGGAAAATAACGTAGCTTCTTACAGTAACCAATCATCATGCATAACTAGCTAGTATATAAGACTTTAAAACCCTTTTGGCACCAAATGATTCTTTCAGTCGTGATGAGGGTTACAAGTGGACTGGTGGCAGCCAGTGCTCTTAGTCTATATACAGCGTCATAATGACCGTGATACTTTACGATGGATCAATGAGAAAGCCGTACTTCACATTAACGCCCCCCCCCCCCCCCCCCCCTTTTCTCATTTATCCGGTCTAGTGCCAGCGCTCAACGGTAGTCAAAACGCAAGTGGCTACAGTATGCACGTGATGACAAACAGCCATTTTGAAAACGCGTGTGACGTGAAGCGCGAGAAAACGTAAAAAAAAAAAAATTATACTACACTAAACATAAGGAAAGAACAAAAATAAGGAATTAAAATAGATGCAATCACATCACCGTACCTTAAGTAAGGTGGACGCCGGTCCAAGGATACGATGCCCGCAGTGGCACGGTTAACCGCTCGAACACTGAATGGGATCGGCAGTGGTTCGAGCTCACACTTTGGCGTCGGTGACTGTGAGTAGGCTGGCGTCGTTGTGTTCCCAGAGCACGGTGCTCAGATGAGGATGGCCACCGGTGCAGCGGCCTCTTTATGCCGTGCGTCTGTGACGAACGCCACGCGCGCGCCGTATCACCCTTGCCCCGCATACAGCACCCACTGACAAAGGGAGAGAAAAAAGAAAACGCAGGCGCCCAATACGGAAATCTCGTAAGAGAGGCGGAAAAAATAAAATAATATAAAATAACGCCCTCACCCCTTAAGCGGTACAGACAGTGCGCTGGGTGAAGCGCGCTGAGGTGAGGGGCTCTCCCGCCTAAAGCAGGAGGCGAGTGATGCTGCGCGGCATATCAAGCAAGGCCAGAGGCGCCTCACGGTCTCCCGCCCTCGATGGTGAAAGAGCGTCTTCCCCTCGCCCTCATCCTCGCCTCTTTTTCCTTCCTGTAGACCGCCCTGGTGTTCAGAATGAAAGCGCTTTGCAGGTTGGCCGCTGCATCGGCGCAATCACTACTTTCTCTCTCTCTCTCTCCGTTTACGTACGTTTTTCAATCTTACAGCGAGAGACTCGGCGTTGAGCGACTGATAGAGATTAAACAGAGCGAGGTGATTGTGCGATTGGAGAAAGGGGTGGAGCTTCTCCGCCTCCCTCCCTCCATTGTGCACCATCGGAAGTGTTTTGTCATTGCAAACGTGTCGCTGTGTGGCTACAAACGTAGCCAACCGGAATCGCACTTCTCCTCAAAGAAAAAAAAAAGAGAATGAGGAAAAACAAAACGTGAAATCTGATTGTACGATAAACTGAAAACTATAGAAATGAATTAGTCTATGCACACGGCACGAAAGTACAGTCATTCAGAATGCGGCCTCATAAGAAAAAAAAAAAAAATTAATGCTGGACAATTTGGCAATATGGTGGGCTTGAGGCGAGTGAAACTTGGATAAACGACATTTCGGATGAACGAATCTACTTAGTGGCAATGGTGATCTTACGCTTTACCCTTATCATCGTGCTAAGTGATAACTTGAGGTGTCTCTTTCTTTTTTTTTTTCGGGTGATGCTGTATGAGATTTCGCAGCGCTTACTCAGTTTTGGTTTTCAATTCTTTATGCATATTCAGTTGTAGAAGTCGGCGATCCTACATTGATAGGCTGTTCCTTTTCCTTGTCAATAGCAAACAGCACTGTGGATCAATTTTCAATAACAATATTCTGGTACAAAACGTGAAACCTCTCGCATGTAAATTGAGGGGAGTTCTTGGGAGTATGTCGACAGCTTTTGCGAAGCGTTCTTGCAATGAACGAAACCACAAGAGTGAAAAACCGATACCAGCTAAATCTATAGAAGAAACCTTGAACGAATCACGCGAGTGCATCTACCTACATTACGACAGTCCAGTTGTCCTGGAAAAAGAGCAAGCTTTTCTCGAAGTATACTAGTACGATGACCAAAAGCGCGAAATTGTGACAAGTTCTCGCACTATTCTCTGGCATAATGGAGCAGATTAAGCACGTTTGTTTTGGTAGGTAGGCTGACCGGAGATACTCTCTGGTTAGCCTCCCTGTCTTTCCTTTGCATTTCTTCCTCTCTGTCTCTCTGACGTAGACGGAAGGTGCACGGATGTCCAGACAAAATCGCAATCAAAGGAACGGAGCCGCCAAGTTTTACTCTGGCGAAAGAAACTGCGAATGCTAAAAGGTTGCATAAGGTTGTGACATTCGTCTTCTATGGCGAATATTTAATCACGCGGACGTGTTTTCTAGATATGAACGACACAGTCACACTATCTTGTGACTCGTCACTTTTAAGCGAAAGGAAAAACATCTGTTGAGGAAACTTCGCGGAAATTTGACGAAGGCAATGATTCTTTGCATGGGTGCCTGCGAACTCTGTGTTTCAATTACGTCTTCTAAAGTGGCCAATAAATATTTTTAGTTATGCGCAACATCGGTGTCGCAAGCTGTATTTAGCAAGTAAATGATAATATTTGCGATATAAATCACAGAAGTTCTTCAATGTTGTCAACTTTTCAGCCCATAAAGACGTTAAAGCCAATGCTAAATCACAATATATTTTTTGCTGTGCCAATATGGATGTTGGAGCATCGACGTTTTTTTAAAAATAACATTTATCTTTGCAACAATGAGGGGAAATTTTATTCTTATGTGTTTCTTATCTTGCTGTAAGGCTGAAAACATCAGCATCAGGAACATGCCTATGACGGAGGTTGGTTTCGTGTGCTCTCTACATCATAATTATTTCGACAAGCTGGACAGGAAACTTCCCAAAGGCAGGTTCTCGATTCAAAAGTGCTGTGATTCACCAACCCATCGTACACATGGAAAAATGAAGTAGCCAATATAATTGAAATCAGCGGTAGTCGAGTATTCCGTATTTCCCCTTACAGCTTACTGTTTGTACTAACTTGAAGGGACATTGAAAAGGAACGCTAAATCAGTTTACACTCACAAAATGCTGATTGAAAATAATTGTTTTGTTAGTTATTTTCGCAATAACACGTTGATTAGCATTTAAAAAAATGAAGGCCGAACTTCCACTCTTTGAAGTTCGCGTTGAAGCCCCGGCGTCCGATTTCAAGACGACGTCATGAATTTCTGATTGGCTTCCGCAGAGCTGATTCCCCATATTTTTTAGTGTTTGGGCCAATATAGCGCTGGAAGTATTCTAGAAACTTGCTATTTTCAGTCTAGCTGCGTTAGAATGTCATGTAGCGCAGTTTTTACAGGTAAAAAATTAACTAGGGCCCAGAAGACGCCATCGAAGTTCATGACGTCACGGAGAACTGGTGCGGAAACCTGAAGATGGCTCAGCCACGTCTATTTCGTTTTCGCATCATCTGTCGTATACTGAGCCTCCTGTGAAGGCAAGGTTATGTTTTTTGATGTAGGGGTGTAATTTACTAATACAGCTCAACTGATTTCTTCCCGTAAATGTTCCTTCAAAGTTCGCATAGCTGCTATGAAACGCTGAATTCCGAAAACGTCGACAGCGAATGCTGGCAGACGAATATTATCATGTTCATGGTGACAATGACAGTCCAAGGGCAAATTCTTTGCTTTTGGTGAAATCAAGCTCGTCAATTTCAGGACTTGCAGCTCAGTGCAGTTTTGACTGCAGGGCCAGCTTGACGATCAGAAGTAAACACTATTTAAGAAAAAGTACAGAAATGCCCGAACGGGACGTTCTGTATACGGAGAGCCTTCTATTACCACGGCAGCAATAGTTCATTCCCTCGCGTGAATTTTGCCCACTAAATGTAATGTTAATAAAGCTTTCTGTGAGCGAGAGGTAAGTTTCAGTGTAGCGCACTCAAGAAATTTGCATGAATATAGCAATGATTAAGGGCACTTGCTGTTTGAACACTACTGAGTACTTTGGAACTCCCTGTAGGGCTAATTAGTTAAGCACGGTATTTACTCTCATCCGAGCGCTAATGAAAACACACATAAATATTCACAATGAAGAATGCAACACACACGCGCGCACTACTAACCGTTTTTCTTCTTTCTTTAGGAACCAGTTATACACATTCATCACATCTGCGCATGCGCGAAACTTAAAACGGCACTGTGGCAGCGGCTAAATGACTCTACATTACTCCAGAGGAGATGCATTTGCATATAGAAGCGATTTCCTTTTCCGGAAGACCCGCCGTAGTGGTTTGGGCATATAGCGTCCTGCTGCTGAACACGAGGTCGATGGCTCGATTCCTGCTCTCGGCGGCCGCACTTTAATGTGGGCGAAATGTGAAAATGTTCGTGTGCTTTGATCTAGGCGCACGTGGAAGAAGCTGCGCTTGTCAAAATAATCCGGAGCCCTCCACTATACTTCGTATTGCAGTAGAGCGGCAAGTTGGGCTACTTGGTGGAAGCGTCCTGTTCTGGTCTACTTCTGTTGTCCGTGTGTATATAGCGCAATAACCGGCGCATTACAATATAAACTACGTCCCTGCCACTGTGCAATTTCGGGACATTAAAGTTTTCTTATTTTTTATTTTGCCGAGCTATACACTCTAGCGGAAGAGAACAGACACCACATTACAGTTCAGTGGGTTCCCAGTCACTGTGGTATAAACGGCAATGAACCGGCCGATGCCGAAGCGAAGAAGGCGCTCGAAGAACGAGAGCCACTGGTGGCGATTGCTTCAAGAGCGGAAGCCAACTGCCTTCTCTCAAGTTTCATCCGAACAGAGACAGAAAAGTACTGGGACGATTTGGATAATCGCCACAGACGACTCCAAAGATTGGACCCTACCATGAAATTTAGGCTACCACCCAAAATTCGACGCAGCTGTGCCAGTCTCATGCACAGACTTAGGCTGGGGGTGGCGTTTACGCGTGGGTACGTGCACCTCAGGCGGCGCATCGAGTCTCCAGACTGTGAACTGTGCAATGTGAAAGAGAGCATAAGTCATGTGCTGTGTGACTGCCCTCAGTACGTGGAGAAGCGTTTGAACAACTTTACACGCCTCGGCAGCCCGCCTCTGTCGGAGGACGTTATTTTAGGCCTTTGCCCAGACGTTAAACCGACGTTTAAGGGTGTCCAGGCCTTGCTTGATTTCTAAAGAAGCACTGTCCCGGACTGTAGGCTTTAAGTAGTCCAAATAGTTTACAATATGCTATAAATCTTTCTTCATCATCGTCACCCATCATGCGCCTTTTTCTTCCCTCTTTGTTTCCCTCTTCCCCTTCCCCCAGCGCAGAGTAGCTGGCTAGAGGAACGGACCTCAGGCCGACCTCTCTGCATTTCGTATAATTATATATATATATATATAATTATAATATAATTATATATTAATTATATATAATTATATATAATATATATTATATAATAATATATATATTATATATTATATTATATATATATATATATATATATATATATATATATATATATATATATATCTTTCTCTTTTATTGCTCAAAATTTTTATTTACCACATACTGCGTATTCAAGGTCCAAGCAGGGTAGACATCATAGTTGAAAAGAATAATACAAACTAAGCAAATAAACCGTGAACTGGAAATTAACAAATTATTAGAGGCAAGGAATTCCAGCCAAGTATTGTACGTGGGAAAAAAGAAAAACCTAAATGTGCCCGTTTGTGCAAAATACGGTGATAGTGCATTATCACGGTGGTGTCGGGCATCTCTGGTGGCTAAGGGTGACATAGATCCGGAAGGCTGAATTCCTAGTTCTTTAAGTAATAGGCACACGAAGTAATAGTAATCTGAATTCTTTCCTTCGTACTTCGAGTGGCTGTATTTGATTACACTGCATGCGAGAGTCGGATACGGAACATTTGTTAAATATAAACGTGAAAGCCTTTCCTTGGATTCTTTCTAATTTGTCAATGTTTACTTTAGTACAAGGGTCTCAAACCGTACATACATATTCTAGTTTAGGTAAGATTACAGAGTGGTATCCGAGCAGTTTAACATTATGGGGCCTCCTTTAAGCTTATGCCTTAAGAGACAGTTTTCGTAAGGAAGATAAACAAATGTTAACTATATGAACGTTTCAAGACAATTTCTTAGTCAGTGTCACTCCTAAATACTTGTTGCTGAAGTCGTATGGAACCGAGCTTATAGGTGTATGCAAAGGGCTTTCTTAGTAATTGTAAGGAACACACATTTCTCTGTGCTAAGTTTTATACGCCATTGATTGCACCAATTGGCTGCGTTATCGAGACTAACACGTATATAGTCTTGGTCATTTATGGAATCAACTTGTTTGTACAATGCACAATCGTCGGCGAACAGTTGAATTCGGACTCCACGACAGGCTGCGTTAACTATGTCATCGAGATACAAAGTATAGAGCAAAGGTATCTCAATAGACTTCTATGAGGCACCCCAGGTGTGAATGGAAGGCAGTCCTAGCAATTCCCGTCCACATCAACGAACTGTACGCGGTCAGACAAATAATTTAGGCTGCCCTCCAGCGCACAAAAATTTCCGGTATACCAATTCGCCTGAGTTTTAGGACTAGCTTATCATGAGGCACCGTATCAAGGGCCTTGCAGAAATCTAAGCATATTACGTCTATCTGACCGTTCATATCGATGACTGATGCAAAAGAGTAAATCGTAATTAGTTGCGCAATGGTCGACTTCCCTTTTCTAAACCCGTTTTGGAACTTTGTCAACATAGAGTGCTGTTATACAAACTTGTGTATGTCTTTTCACAATAATATGTTCTGTTACTTTGCAACACGAAGAACTTAGTGAAATCACCCGTTAATTTTGTATGAACAACCTCGTCCTCCAGTGACTTGGCAACTTTCCGGACAACAAAGAAACACAATTATAATGACAAGAAACATTGCAACAACCTCAGCATATCGCGAAATATTTACTCGAGTAAACATTTTGCAGTGAGTAGTCGTGTAGTGTGCTCCTCTGTTTGTGCTTTACATCTGAGCTCTAATGACTATAAATAGAGTTCATCGTCCAAGATAGACTTATTTTAAAAGAAAAAAAAATCCAAGGGACCGAGTTCACAAAGCTTTTCGTTCGTAAGTTCTGTTTGCCACTGGCCGGCCGCCATCGTTAATAATATGTCCAGCATCAGGATTGACTGGAATTTTTTCTTACCAAGAATTATAACGTAAGACATCTTTGTGAATACGGGCCCTGTTTATATTTAAGTTCCTTTCAAGCGTATAACAGAGGCGGAGGAGGAGGTGGTTGAGTGTTGCTCGCCCCAGGCCTTGCAAAATAGCCTGGCAAAATAGCTTTGCAAGAAACTGCGGGCAATTGTTCTGCCCGAGCTCCACTTATCAAGTGCGGTAATGTCTGAAGCCCGTCACAATTAATACATACAGTAACACAACGACATCTGGTAAGACACGGACAAGCAGTGTTCACACAATATACTACTCTGTTAGTTTTAATGGATTTAGATAAGGCCTCTTAAAAAAGGATTTTCGTTATTTCATAATAATTGGTTTGAAGAATGAGGTAACGAGAAGATGGTGAAGACAAACTGAAGGAAGTAAAAAAAAAGCACGTGACAGCAATTAGGATACCCTATTTTAAGTATAAAGGTTCGAATTTCCAACTTCTTCATTTTGTTATACGTAAACATCAACATGAAAAAAATGTTCGTCAGTGGGCACACTTAAGTGAGATTCAAACTTCATTAATTCCTCTGATTGCAGAAGCTTGTCGCATGCTGTGACACTGTTTTTGCTTTACTGTCCCGATATGCACGACACTCGCAAATAACGTCTTGTTTGACTTCATGCTGGTTCCCTTTGTTTAAGTTGCGTCTGCTTTATGGTATTAGCTCTTTATTCGATGAAAAAAAAAAAAACGCCCATGTAGCATCGCGGCCACTGCAGGAACCTTTACTACATGACACCGTGCCGATTTAAAATTCGACGTTCGCTTTTTTTTATTTTTTTTAGATATTGTGTGTCAGTGTTCGCTGTTTGTGCATGCGAAATACAACATCTACAAATGCACATTTATTACGAACACAAAAATTTATGTACTGGGCACTTTGCATTGCTCTGAAAGCCTTCAGGATTTAAATGTGAAGGAACCACCTTTATTACACACATAATTTTCTGCTGAGAGAGGAAAAACACCCGACGACTTGAAGAACATAATTTTACCCTCAGTGTAATTATGTCCATAAGCCAGGCTCATGTAGCTGAGGCGAAGTTTGCCACCTTAAGCCAACTCCGATTTATTTTGTACGATATTTTGGTTGCGTTATCCAACTGGTGGAGTTGGTCAGAAGTACCCAAAATACATCCGCCTGGACGGAGCGCTTCACCGGGCACAATCACGCCACAGCATTCACTCGAACTCGTCGCACTACGAAAAAGAAGAAAGAAAAGAAAGTCATTCCCGTGTGACGTGGAATATCGCGAAAACCATGCTAGGAGGAGCAAATATTCCGAATTTTGAATGCGAATTTAATAATATTTGCTATTCGTTTTGCATTTGATTCGATAATTCACTATTCTAAGAGTTAGAATATCCGCATCCTTCGAATATTAAGGGGCAACAAGAGCCTCACTGATTTTGTTGCTGGAGAACCGCGGTTGTTGAAAGGACAATCGAGTTCCTGAACCAACACACCGACTAGGTCCCATATGCACAGTAATTACCGGCCGCTGTTTAAGCATGTCTCGCCTTAGGCAGCTTACAAATTCGCTTTTTTCTTCCCCCAATGTAGGGTATCCAACCGGGCTCAGTCCCGGTTAACCTGCCTGCCTTTCATTTATAATTTTCTCTCTTTCTCGCTGTCTTTATTTAGACAAAGCAATTTATTATTTGGCCAATCTCACCATGTTTGCTTTTCTTCAACACTTCTTCAACGACCACTACCCTCTACTACAGGCATCTGGGATGGTGCTGCTTTTTTTTTTATTACTGTCATTGTCATTGTGCGCCAGATATGATCGTACTTTGTTTCTCATTACAAAGCTTCTAAGTTGACATGACATGCGATTCTTACCTGCATTGCATGCATCAAAAAATATAAACAAGTCCTTTCGTGACCAAACAAACTCCACCGAACTTTTCCTTTCACTTTATGTAGAAATTAGGAATATTGAACATTTGATTTGGTATTGCAAGGTCGTTTTCTCTCGAATATCTATATTTGATTCGGTTCAATATTTTCACTATTCGAACACTCTTGCACGCTAGCTGAGAAGTTCGTGACCCGGTTCCTATATGTGGAGCGATGGAAAATAAAAGGTGCAGAATTATTTTGACGCGTCAGGTTTGCGTCGAACGCGTTTGCACGTTTGCGAGGGATAATAGCTCGGGCGAAAACAGCAAATAGCAAGAACAGTGGTAACATCGCCAAAAATAATGAAGGCAAAGTGAAATAATTAACTGCTTAGTTAAAAGTCAGGTTTCCGTCGAACGTGTTTGCACGTTTGCGAGGGATAATAGCTCGGGCGAAAACAGCAAATAGCAAGAACAGTGGTAACATCGCCAAAAATAATGAAGGCAAGGTGAAATAATTAACTGCTTAGTTAAAAGTCAGGTTTCCGTCGAACGTGTTTGCACGTTTGCGAGGGATAATAGCTCGGGCGAAAACAGCAAATAGCAAGAACAGTGGTAACATCGCCAAAAATAATGAAGGCAAGGTGAAATAATTAACTGCTTAGTTAAAAGTCAGGTTTGCGTCGAACGTGTTTGCACGTTTGCGAGGGATAATAGCTCGAGCGAAAACAGCAAATAGCAAGAACAGTGGTAACATCGCCAAAAATAATGAAGCCAAAGTGAAATAATTAACTGCTTAGTTAAAATGAGGCGCACGTGACTGCCTCAAGGGAAAATGACCGATAGGCACACGAATAAAAAAAAACAGGAAAAGGTCACATGCAAAAGTCAATATTCCAGAAACTTCATCTCACCATGATACAATAACAAAGAACTAGTTGATGCAACTCTCTTTTCGATAAACATGTGGCAATTCTAGCGTTTGCCTTTCTTCATAAATAACGTATAGATGGCAGATCCAAACCACTGGTTGAAATCTACGTTACGCTGTGCTGAAACCTTTCAAATAATCAAATTATTAGTTGATTATTTATTTCCCTTATTTCTTCTTTATTTGGGAATGTATTACAGGCCTCAAACAAGGCATTGAGTAACGTGAGCAATGCGGTAAAGTTGAGAACACCCCCCAACGGTTGGTGCAATACAAAACTTCGGCAAGCAAATAACAAGAATAACACACTTGAAAAATTCCAGTACCACCCCCGAATGAAGAAGGGCATCATATTTTTGCAACCTAGTTTCGAGCGAAGCTGTGTCTTTCGAGCAGTTGCATTAAATATTTCAATCGGCTGTAATTAAACCCCACATTTTGAAACGTTGTGCACATACGACTCACCCTTTTGAAATGTTGTATGTGACATGTTCAAGCACTTGCCTCAGAATATATTTAGGGGTGGGCGAATATTGGAGGTTTCGAATACGAATCGAATACTAGACACTAACTGTTCGCATTCGAAAAGGAACTCTTCGGTGTTTTCGAATATTAGGCACTTCCCAAACATTTCGCAGCAACCAAATGTCAAAGTTTTGCTATACTGTTCTCCGACGTTTAAACAATGTGTTGCAATTTATCAGATGTGAGACAACGACAAAAGTTTCTAAAGCTATGCAGAAACAAAATACGTAATGCAAGCTTTGTTTGCGACTAGCCTACAGCACAGACCTTGATTTTTGCTTGTCTGTCGTTCAGTGTTTCCGGCAGTCTAGACGCAAAGTGGCTGTTCTGTCGTTTACGCTACATCCTGTGTGTTTTTTTTTTACTTGCAACAGACACGTTTACCTATGTCTACGGCGCGCAAGCCATTCAGCAATTTTTTTTCTATTCCCACAATTTTTTATCTTTTCGCAGCAATCATTAACTAAGCATTTTTTTGGAAAACCAGTCAGTACAGCAGCCATTTTTTCTTAGAGAGATTGTTTGCCACCTGGATCTAAATTTGATGAGAGGCTATTCACGCATTTTCTTTTGTGACAATAAGTGATTTTGGGTTGAAAAGTGATCCCTTCGTTCCTAATAGATGTCTGTTTTGCTATAGTCACTACAGGTGTGATACCTGATTGTACCGTAGTAAATATTGCTGCTGCAAATATGTGCGCCTGTGATTGTACATTTTCGTGTTTGGTTGGTATTCGAAAAAGTTGATATTCACCAACCGTTATAGTGATTTTTTTTTTTTGCAAATGCTGTAACTCACCTGCCACATGTAACATTGCATGTATATTAGCGGTAATACGTAATTTTTGAACATCGCCTCTGGCAGATAGAGTAATAATAGCTGGATCACCCCGAGGCGGCGGGCGTTACTCACACAATAAATTGAAATACATAATCAACTAATTGACATAAAAATAAATAATGAGCTCTTTCATTGTATATTTCACGGCACGCATTGCAATTTACGAATTTTAGCCGAAGAGCTCGCAAGGCATATCCAATTGGAACGAATTCTAAGGATCCTTCATCCCCTTTCCCCCGTGCTGGGTAGCAAACCGGACGTCCGTCTGGTTAACCTCCCTGCCTTTTCTTGTTTTTGTCTTGTTTCTCTCCCGATCTCTATTTCTAAGGTCGCACAGGTTTTGAGATGTGCACCGTGAAACTTGCGGTAAAAATGCGCTATTGTTGCTCTTACTTTTTTTTTTTTTACCAAACCACCGTTTTTGCATTGTAGCACAAAAGTAACTGAAGTGCCCATTTATTTCGTCGCACAGTTCCTGAATAAATATCTTGAAATTGGTGCCATCCTGAATATATTTCTAAGTAGATTCACCTTGCGAACTTACCGGCTGTAATTCGTAATTAGAATATATTCTGTGAATTAAAAAGTTAGTTATTGATATTTTTGTTCATTAGTCGATTACGAATTTCGATTTCTTGTGCGAGTAATGCCCAGTGCTTCGTATATAGAAAGACAGGAAGAGAGTTTAACCGACCCGCCGTGGTTGCTCAGTGGCTATGGTGTTGGGCTGCTGAGCACGAGGTCGCGGGATCGAATCCCAGCCATGGCGGCCGCATTTCGGTGGGGGCGAAATGCGAAAATACCCGTGTACTTAGATTTAGGTGCACGTTAAAGAACCCCAGGTGGTCGAAATTTCCGGAGTCCTCCACTACGGCGTGCCTCATAATCAGAAAGTGGTTTTCGCACGTTGAACCCCATAATTTAATTTTTTTTAGAGGTTAACCAGAGGTGGTTCTTGTTGGCTACTCTGCACGTACTAGCGAAAGTAAACAAGTAAACCGTGGATGGGATCCAGTGGTAGAAAGCGGCGTTTTCAAAATGTATAATGTAGACCTTACGCTTAACTAACTAACTAACTAACTAACTAACTAACTAACTAACTAACTAACTAACTAACTAACTAACTAACTAACTAACTAACTAACTAACTAAACTCAGATTCGACACACAATGTAGGAGTCCATGTGAGGCCAAGCTTCATTCAAGAGGTGTATAATAGATCCTATAAAACCGCAATTGCGTTTACTGCCATCCTATACAAGCGTACAACATCATTCAATGTTTATGTTAATCTACTACACCGCTCACAAGCTATGAACACCAAATCGGGCGGGTGCACATAGTATGATACGCTTATCGGCAGCAACGTCACGACGAGAAAGACAATGCATGATGCTTGTCGAAGGGAAGAATGGGGTCGACAGGTTTATGCGCACAGTAGTGCGACATATATCTAGCTGCATTTAAGGATAACGTATAGTACATCTTGTCTCACATTTGGGCTCCCTAACCACTATGCAATCGTGCAGATATCAGCGCTGGGAAATTGCTGCAAGGTATTGCGTTCCACTGAGACTCCGAGAGCGGTGGAACACGTGTCACTGTAGATAGCTGCAGCGACATAGGTTTGAATTCCATTGGTGGCGGTTGTGAACGAAGTCTTTCTCTCTCTTCACCCTCTATAGCGATGGTGAAGCTGGGGATGACGAAGCGCCTGTACGACTACAAGAACACGTCACGACGAGACGCCCTGAGGACGGCAACAGTCGTCGTCAGCGTTACGGAACCAACAGACGGACGGACGGATGGACAAGACAAGCGTAGTTTCTAGCACCTAACTAACTAAAATTGCTTCTGCAAGTGCTCTATATAAAACGTTATACTGCCGTTTAAAGCAACGTTTCCTGGTGTCACAGGACAACAAAATGCGGCAGTGAATTCGCGTTTAATATAAGCGGGAGAAGTGCTGGCGGTGAATTGGAAAGCTTGTGGATTAATTAAAATATTTGCAGATAAATAGTGAAGACTCGTTCTCTGCCTATTTTGAGGCGTTATACAAAACGCAGATGTATAAGTTTTCCCTGGTGTCCCGGGAGAAGTGAAAGTGGTATCTAGTTTATATTTAGTGAAAACAAGAAACCTGTTATGAGTGATGCATAGGTTAAATTTAATGTGTCTGGGTCAATTAAGGCAATTCCAGTAAGTTAATTATGCAAGCACTCGGCAGCGTTGTGTAGCCGTTATCCTCAATTGTTTCCCACTTTCCTGGCCGAGCCAGATGCTGCACCAAATTTAAATCTTTAGAAAAGGAGGTCATGCTATAAATTTATGGTTTATGGGTCAAGTATGTGGTATAGCTACGGCCTTTACAGTAATATATCTGCATAAGCACTCCACTGCTTTATACGCGCGTTTTATGAACCGCATCGAATATTTTCCCCATCTACCCGAGATAAATGACAGCGACACCGACTTCACATTTAGCGGAAATGAGAACCACGTTTTACATCTCATGTGCACAAAAAACTTGATGTGTGCGTGCTAGGTGTCGAGCTTCCACAGTAAATAATTTTTTACACCGCTCGGATGATTTGTACAATCGTACGCACGTTTTCTTGGCGTACTGGGAAAACTTTGTGTGACAACGAGTTTGAATTAGCAGGAATTAGGGGGCATGTTTTCAATGATGCGAGTACTTTACTTGGGTGAAGTCTGAAATGTTGGCGACTAATTTGTGGTCAACTTCTCCACAAACAATGAATTGTATATCGCCGGATCACAATATGATGTGACACGAAAAACGTTCCGGTAGTAAAGCTCACTTCGCAACCGTGTTTGCACAGTTAATAATTAAATGACAAAAGCAGTAACAGAACAGCATGTTCTGTGGTTCCTGCAACTAAACCCTAGTCAATCAATCAATTCAATTGAATAACACAAACTAAATAAAGCACACATGCAATGACATGATACGTTTAAATAAATGGGTGCAATTTCAATTTCATTAAAGGGAGGTTATTAAGGCGAAAGCCTTAAATGGCTCGTTGCAATGGCTCATACCCGAAAATGTGACGTCTGGTCCAGTGATAAAAAAAAAAAGATGACGAGTGATACAAAAAATATCATCGTTAGCAATGGCTCATACCCGAGAAAAAATAACATAATCAGGTATGAAGGAATGGCTCATACCCCCGTAAGCAAGAAAAGATGCAATGTACGAATATGAATGAAGAAACGAAAAAAAAAATAGAATGAAGGAAGCAAATGAAGGAAAATATCAACACCAGGAATGGCTCATACTCCCGTAAACAAGCAAACATGCAATGGCGGTATATGAATGAAGAAACGTGTGCAGCAGGCTTTCACCTTCACCTGTTACAGGAGTGTAACATCTTGCCGATTTTTAGGGCTTTTAAAGTAAATCGCTGTAATGCGACGTTACCCCATGGCCTAAGTAACTTTTCTGTGCCGAATAGAAAATCACCGAGGCGTGCTCGCCTCAAAGCACAGCTTCGCCGCTAAATCTTAGGGCATCTTATGAGAACGTGCTCTAGGTTATTCCATGAAAGGGCGCACGCTTAATAAGACACACCTGAATGAAATATACGCTATACATAAAGCTGCCTCAATACGGCACTTTCAAACTCGGACGATGAATAAAAGTCAATGTGTCTCGGCCACCGCGAGCAGAAATCGTGGGTTTGTACGACTAGCAGAGTCATACGCTGGCATTGCTATAAGGGGTGTGGTTTAATTACGGGCATTAAAAATTGTTGGTACAATACAACTGCTGAAAAAGGGCTTCGCTGAATATTGGGCGGTGATTCCGCAGTGTCCCACAAGCGTTCCGTATTTTTGTTTCTCAAACACCTTTCGAAGAAGGCTTTTTGAGCTGAACTGCGTGGGACGTCAATGTATATTTTTGTACAGTTTGGTGACGAATACTTGAAAGTGGTGCTTCTTTAAGGGTTCGTACTAATGGGCATGCTACGAGAGTTTTCAGGGTTTACTTCCCCAACCTCAACATGGGCCCTAGACAAGTGAATTAATAATTTAATTCGCAAGGTCGGCATTGTGGTTTGTCGTACAAGTAAAAAACAAATAATACAGCTGAATCTGTTGTCTGAATGTTGTCTTAACGACAGGCGACTTGAAAAATGATCTGCATTTGAAAAATAGGTTAGCTGATATAATTGCCTGCATAATGTACTTGCAGCACTAGATATTTTTGTAGGTTGTACATATTGGAGTGAAAACTTTGAGGAGCGACAAAGGTTGAACGTTGTCGATTAAAACAGAAAAAAAGTGAGAATGGAATATCAATATCTTGTTTTTCAAGAAATCTGCCTTTAAACGAGCAAGATAACTTTCCAGGGCAATTTTACAGAGGTAGAAGGAAAACAGTAGCTAATTACACTTTAAGAAGTTTAAATTGGAATGTATTGCAATATTGGAGCAGTACACTGGAGCCTTAGCGCAAAGCAGTTAAACTTTTGCTGTCATTACCGTTATAAACTGTCCTCGATCAAATATAACAAATAAATTGAGGGATCCTATCGCGTTCTTGCTATCATAGCTAAGTGAGTACCCACCGCCGTCCTTTTACTGCGTTTACAGTAAACATTGTGTAACTTCGAAACACTTGACGGCACAATTAAAAGAAGAAAATCTGCTAATGACGCGACTCTTGCGTATGATGCTTTGATATACCTCACGATTGCAATAGCTGCATTACTTGCCAATGCGTCTCTCAGAGATGACAAAAAAGAGTCTGAACGTGCACTATAAAACAGTCATTAGAACTTAAGCCAAAATTTACGAAAAAACAGGCGAACTGTAAATTCTTGCTGAGAGAGCCGGCTGGCTATATGACACAAAGAAATAGCAGATAATATTGCATTGGGGCTGAAAAAAATATGACAGAAAAGTGAAGTTTGTGACAACATGAACATAAAAGGTACGCTGAATTTCCGAGAAATAAATAGAGCAAGGACTGAACTCTCTTTATATAAAGTCTTAAGCCACTTAATTCGATGGCTTCTGAACAACAGACCGTGGATACGACCTTGTTTTACGTTACTTCAGAAATAAAGTGGAGGCAACAGTGCTACGATAACATTTTAATACTGTGTTGCTGACCAAGCAGATTTGAAATATTTTTTTCAGACTATTGCAGTCAACATATTTAATATACGAGGCGTGACTATTAATCTCTTAGGACGTTCTGTTTCTGAGCGGGAGGTTGAGGGTTTGATACTCATCCTCAGCTTGAAAGGCGAGGAGGAGAGACTTGAGTAGAAATGCCGATATCTAGGCACACATTCTGTAACGGCACTTCACCGGAATCAACCCAGTGGCCTCCGTATACGACGTCCCTAACAGCTCTAAGGCGAAGCGGGGAGCTGTTAAAAAAAAAAAAAAAAAAGGAGTGAGAAGAAAAAAAAATGCTTTTTTAAATATTTTTTTAAAATCTTTCAGCACTTCTGCCAAGGTCATTAGGTCACTCATTATGAAGCCACGACCGGCCATACCATTATACCACAAAGTCCGCGACGATTGCGCTGACTCTTCGAAAATCAGTCTGAAAAAATTTCCACACGTTTTCATAGCGGTTTCGCTAATCGCCTGCGCTCTCCATCTATCATCGATCACGCCCCTACGTTTCGGCGAAAAGCGCTCGTCGCGTTTTCGTTATAGGCTCACGGCAACCCGCTAAGGCGGTCGTTCTCACAGTGAGCCGAAAGCCTCCATTATAGTGAAAAAGAAAATGAAGAAAAGAAGTGTACGCATCCATTGTGTCCAGCGACGACGGCATATCCACAGGCTGCTACGTGCCTCGATTCCAGACACGCGTAGAACGTTCTCCAATATTGGCGGGAAATTTATCCAACGTCGCAGTATTACCCCGCGGAGTAACCGTACTAGGCTACCGGGTCGTACGGGGGCCACGGCGGTACCTCGCGCGATTCGGGCCGAGGAAAGCGCTCCTATTGCGAATTCAAGCGACGACACCAGGGAGAGAAAGGACAAGTCACAGAGAACAAGAGCGGACGAGGAAGAGTAGGCAAAGGAATAGGAAGATACGGTGGGCCACCCTTTCCGCATTTGCAACGGATCACGCGCGCCGACTGTCCCGCGGTCGACATGTCCGGACATGCCCGCGTGTCGCTTGATGCCCCGAGGGCGGTCGGAGCGCGAGACCGCACGGCTTCGTGCGAGGCCGGCCGTTTTACGGAGATCGATTGCAGTCGCTTTGAATTCTGTTATCGCCGATCAGTTAGAGCTGGCGACGAAATAGAAGGCTGAGATCGCAAGGGTTGGCATCGAAAAAGAAGCTCACTTGGAGCGTTTGAGGACATGCTTAGTTTTTAATAAAGCGGTATTCAGAGCATATTTGGGGTAGGACCGGCTGCTTCTTCTCATAAAGTCTAAGTGAACGGGGATGAAGGATACAAGCAATAACAGTGCGCTTAAGTGTTCTTTATATACAGATGATTTGTTTCTTTATGGCTCTCTGCTAAGGACGGTTGTCGACCACAGAAGTTTATATACGTTTTGTCCTTCTCACGTGTCTAAATTATTGGAAGTTTCTTCAGTTAAAGAAAGAAAGCATACCGTATCAAGCAAAAAAAAAAAAAAAGCACAATCGTGTCGGTTTCCACGTCATAGCAGCACCATAACCACATTTTATTTTGTGCGACCCTTCACGATTATAGAAAATTATAAAAGTGTACAAGGGGCAAATTATTTCGTTTTTTGTTGTTAAGGGTAGGAGGAATTAGACTTACATGGTTGCGCGATTACTTAAGGCCCACTCACACTAGGCCGACCCGACACCGATTTCGGTCTGCCGACTGCCGGCGACATCGTTTTTTCCTTCGTGTCGGCGCCTCTGTCGCACTGTACCGACGCCGACAATTTGCCGACGGTCGGCTGAGAGCTCGGCGTCGGTACAGTGTGACAGAGACGCCGACACGAAGGAAAGAAACGCTGTCGCCGGCAGTTGGCAGACCGAAATCGGTGTCGGGCCGGCCTAGTGTGAGTGGGCCTTTACAATACTTGTAACTATATATTATTTGGACTGACGATGAGGTCGTCGTATCAGCAGAATGAAGGAGAGAAAAGGCACAATAATGCACCTGCGCTGCCTGGTGCTATGAATGTGCTGCCCGTTCTAGTGAGCGCCTTTGGCGAAGGTGGCCGTTCAGCTCGGTGAAATCGAGCAAGAATTGCGCGGTCCAGTTCGGGGCATCCACTTCACTCCGATCCTCAGGCACACACGCGAACCGCCGAAGGACGTCTAGCCTATAGTTCACGCGTTGCATGCGATATCGCTTTCTGTGAGCGCAGCTGCCTCTCGTTTCGTGCTTCCTTTTTTTTTTCCTCCTCGCGTCCTACAAGCTTTGATTAATGGTCACCTGACAACGAAGTGCGCGTACTGCGTTCCCGAGAAGGGGACTCCCGCGGTTCTCTTACTTTTCAGGACGTGAGCCACGAGCGCGAGCTTTTTAAGCGCACGCCGCGCTGCTTGCTCCTGCAATGCTTCGGTTCACCAAACATATACTACACGAAAGGCATGGAACGGTGACGCACAGTCTTTGTGCGGGCGCCAAACTTGAAACGTACGCGTTGATAGATGCGCCTGTGTTAGCTGTTCGACACTCCTCTCGTTGTTCTTTTGTTTTTGCTCTGTGCACGCGTCGGCGGCGTCTCTTAATGCGCGCAGCGCATGCTGCGGACTCGCTATTGTGTAATGCACGGGAGTGAGTGTAGCGCACGTAACATTTTCGACGGGTTGTTGACACTGGCTGAACCGCCTCCAGCTGCTCAGCTGCTGTTCGATTAGCGGAAAGCGCGCGCATCGAGCTGCGAGGCGGCCGCGTGGCTTCGGAATTAGTTCGGACAATACGAGAGCTATCGGCTACTGTAATTTGCTAAATGGCTGAATGTTATGGAAAAAAAGAACAACGATAGCATTCGTTGTACGGCCTTCTTAGTACTCTCCTGCGTTGCGTCTGAGGCACGTTCGTCAAGGTGCCCTTCTTTGTTCAGCACCTTGTTATTTTGAGGCGGCATGTGATGACGGTGTATGTAGGAACGCGCAGCGGTCGGCTGGATCTGAGCATCCGGCGTGTGAACGAGCGTTAACATGTCGCTTACGGCAGGTTGTTTATCTCTTGCGGTACATCGACGGCGGCCGCGCAACCGTATGAAATCATTAGAAGACGTCGTCATCGTTAATCGCCCTAATTGGACGGACTGGGAAGTGATAGGAGATGATGGGTGATGGGAGCTCATTGAGGTGATATTGGACCGCCTCGGTTGCCGGGTGGTTGTAAGGGGAACATAATTAGGCCAATTTTAGCCACTGACTTCGCTGAAACGACTTGAGAGGCAGCATCATTGCAAGCGAAGCAAGCGCTCTTCATTTACCCTTGAGCCGCGTTCGCGGTGGGATCTATTGGCGCACAAATGACCAGACGGCGTTGACAGCGTAGAAAAGAAATACCGCCCGTGCTGATATTGAAGCAAAGGCCTGCAGTGAAGACGCCGTTGTTGGTAGCTTGCGCCTGATCCTGCAGTGAATGCGAAGTCGTGTGCTGAGTGAACGTGTTACTTTTTCGAACGGTAGCCTTCAGTTCGTATCCGCTAGCGGGGACGGACGTTAACAGAAGAGTATAGTTACCGGGCGATGGTGGCGTAAGTGGGATGACGAACCACTGTGTTCCCCGCGAAAACAATCCTGAACAGGGCTGACCACATTTAATCCACACATATGGCCGATTTACACCAGATCAGCATACATTTGAAATTATGTCTTCCGAGTGAAAAAGAAAAAGAAGTGTTCTTTCTTTATCTCCACGTTATTGCACAGCAGAACTTGTTCAATTCAAGGATGGCATGCTCATGTTGTAATTTTACCGCATCATATACTGACGGAATACAGCTCATTACATACCAAGCGAGATGAACAGTGTCGAAATCGGATTCCACATCACGATATCGCGTACTGGATATGCGAGAACACTGCTCATTGGAGGTAGTCAGCTACGCGCTGCTGGGGTCTAAACGTCCTCATGTCGATCTGATTTCCCAACGCGATACCTTATTCGTCTCCGCAGCACAGTGCCAAGCCAGTCTTCACCCGACGTGTCCCGCTTGCGCGCACAGCTTGCAAGACCAAAGGGAACGCGAACAGAATGGCGTATGACGCGGAGAGCCTGCCTTCCGCGGGAGCTGTTTAGTTTGGTATCCTGGTTTGGCTGGATTAGCAATGCAAAGCGTGGTTACAAAGGCGCGCTCTAACGTGACTGTATTTCGCGAGGAACGCTGCCAAGTGGCGTTAATTTTTTGCGAGTGGCCACGAGCTCTATCTATTAGCGTCATGTTTCGTACCTGCACAGCAGGCTACCGACTTTAATTCGACTCCAGAGGTCTGCATTTCACGCTTAAGTGCTTCGCTTACATAGGTCTATTCTGAAGTTCGTATATTTTCATCGAACCCGTCGTACCTTGGATAGAGCAGACGGCCCCTCTCAAAAAACACAATTTGACAGGGGCCAGTGGCACGCTCATTTTGCTAAGCAAAGACAGCGCAAAATCCGCCCTTCAATTGAGAGGTAACGTGAGCGTTTCCTTGACGTATAGTGCTGTGACGTCAAACAGAGTGTAGCAGTGTGTTTGAGCTGGCCTTCGGGCAAGTACCAGGATCTTGTACTTTCTGCTCTTTGCACGGAAAGGGATTTGAGTGTCGGGCACTTAAATTACGGTGAAAAAGCCACAGTTCTTGTGCAAGGCCCACACAGATTATGCTCGTCATCTTTTGAATGTCCTCAAGCTCTATCGATTTTGTTGCCCTCATTGGTCAACGCCCTGCAGTTCTTCTGCATTTCACTTATGCGATGTCGCAAACACATTTATATGGCGCCGCACCAGGGCTTCGCTTTCTTTTCGCCGCCCGACTGGTGGCTTTACCCACACTAACACCTATGAAACGAACGAACGAACGAACGAACGAACGAACGAACGAACGAACGAACGAACGAACGAACGAACGAACGAACGAACGAACGAACGAACGGACGAACGAACGAACGAACGAACGAACGAGCGAGCGAGCGAGCGAGCGAGCGAGCGAACGAGCGAACGAACGAACGAACGAACGAACGAACGAACGAACGAACGAACGAACGAACGAACGAACGAACGAACGAAGCGATATGGATGTGGCCTCCTTGCCAACCACATGCATCACCTTCTTTCCGAATACGTTGCTCTTTCGCATTGTACACCACGCCTTAGGCTTTTATAAGATGCACAATGAGCTCAAACGCATTTCTGGTTAACATCCCTGCAATCTCTTTTTATTTCCTCCTCCTTCTCCTCTTCCTCCTCCTCCACATTTAATTAGCACATGAAAAGTGTCCAACCATTGGCGAGTTGCTTTGTGTTTTCGTTTGTACTACACACATGGACACGCACCACACACAACAATACAGGACCACGCATCACACGCCAGCTCACATCGCCTAGCGAGAGATGGTACATTGACGAGTGCGTCGAAATAAAACAAACACAAATACATATGCGAATATTCTCCCTCTCTCTTTCACAATCTTGGCTCTCTATTAATGATCGGTATGACTCTAATGCCACACGCGAGTTCCAATGGACCACTCAACTCGCTTTGCACCGCTCGGAGGCAGGGCAGGGTTAATGGCGACGAGTGCTTTATCTTTGACCTCTGACCTTGGCTCAGGGTACAACAGCCATGCTATAGCAAACCACGGCACGCACTTCTCGTCTGGCCTTGAAAGCGAGAACTGTGAGCTTCTTTTCTTGCCCGCATCGTCTGTTCCATACGGCATACGTTTAAAAAGAGAAATCCCCTGAAAAGAAGCCAGCGAGTTAATCGTTCTGGCGTGCTACGTGCGACATTGGATATTAATGGTCCGAACAGTTTCTTATTAATGTGAGGCACTCCGTGCGAAGTCACCTTACCACAGCAAGGCTTTGTTATTCAACTGTCTCGACTTTATATCACCTTTGTGGTGTCGCGTTCAATTTGTAGTACGTATACGTTTAGCTTTTGATCACGCCGTGGTCGTTGGGATGTAAACTTAGACGTCTTTTTCGACGTACTCACTCCCACATCGTCGGATAACTCTTTTAAGGAAAGTCCGTACTTGCTGGTATCTGCGATGCCTATGTCTTTTCGTCCGAACAAATAAAACAAAAAAATAATACTATTTTCTTTCTATTTGTTTTCTTGGAGGACACATTCGCTGTGATTAACTTGTTACAGAAATAATTCGAGATCTCGCCCGCGAGTTTTTTAAAGGCGAAATGTAGTGTCGAGCTGCTCCACATATGAGGCGTTAGCTGTGTCAGTAGAAGATGGTGAGAGAACAAGTACGCTTCTTTTTCGCGTTGAAGAACAGCCCAAGGTAAAGCTAAAGCTTGACCACTTTTATTCGTCCGCTCTAATGCCGGTTTTCCGGTGCGTATTTGTGTCCCTCAATGTTTTGGGAAAACACGGGGAATGCGGGAGATGGAAATTCAAGACGATGAGCAAAACGTGGAAATGCTCTGCAAAAGTAAAAAATGGAAATGCTCTGCAAAAGTAAAAAAAGGCTCCTGCATTCACCTTGTTCGCGTTTTGCTCATCGTCCCTCAATGTTTTGTTATTCGAAGTATGAAGGGCGTTGCTCATGCTTTGGGGCTTTTGCTACTATGAGATGCAGAATGGGCCTACTATGTAGGACTGAAAATTGCGGAAAATCGATTTTCGTTACCATATGAATCAGGAAAACATAAAAATAAATCAACAGAAACTTTAAGCAGCAACACCAAGCATGGAACGGGCGTTGAGGCAGGTGTCAAAGGTGTCACATAATGTTACCCGCAACGTTCTTTAGGATCCACTGTGTGGGTAAGTAAGCTTAAGAAGCGACGTTAATGTATTCCGCGATGACAGATGTCGCAACTTGTAGCTTTTGGGAAGGGAATTTTTGTTCATATCCATAAGTTTTAAGCATACAGACGCTTTTTGACCGCGGCTTCTTCACGGGGAACATTCACGTAACGTCACTGCCGCCGCATTGCAGTTCCGTTAATGGCTCCCACAGCGTTAACTGCTTAGTTTGTTCCCCCAGTACGGAAATGAACACAAAAAGAAATGGGGGGGTAAGCCCGCACCACCCGAAGGTATAACGGGCTGAAAAGACCAATCATAATATAAATGAAAAGGGATCGTCAATGCTGACAATCCAAAACGAATTTAGAGATAAATGTCAATAAAAGATAAAAAAAGGTTTGCGGAGCTGAAGCCATATATGGAAGACAGAGCAGAGTAAGAAAAAGGAATAGGACGCGAGTAAAGGGCAGCTCGGATCCACCGAAGAGCGTGCTCCTGTAGATTACAGTAACTGATAGATAGATAGATAGATAGATAGATAGATAGATAGATAGATAGATAGATAGATAGATAGATAGAGAGAGAGAGAGAGAGAGAGAGAGAGAGAGAGAGGGGAATGCCTGCGCGCTCTCTCAATCTGGATCAGGCTAAAGAACTGAAAGAGTTTTACTTAGTCGAAATGAGCAGATGGTCCTTCGGCGCCTTATGCGGCACGGCTCCTAGATTAAGCTGATACGCTTTGATTTGTAAAACCCCGATATTTTGACTAATTTGTCTGCAGCGATGGAAGAGTTGCCTTCGGGCGGGTTAAAGTTGCGAAACTCGTGCCTTTTGTAACGATCGAAGATACGCGAATCGCCCTCAACCTCGGCGTGGAAACACATCCGCAGACCAGTACAGGACAAACGCTGGACATCGTTCCCCGCTGCGAGAAAGGGAAACCCGATGCAAGTAACCTTGATTGAGCCAAGCGAAGGGACGTCCAGTCGCCGTTTCCACACTAGTACATGTGTCGTACGTGAGCTAGCTTGCCTTTATTTTTTTCCCCCATTCGCTTGCCGACCGCGTCAGTTACACAGGCCCGCCAAACGTCCTGCACGCGGCCTGATTCCATCTCCCGATAGCGAGCCGCCGCACTTGCCATTAATATGGCCGACGCACCGCCGCAGGTGACTCGCTGCGCATAATGCGCCGCTCTCGATCGCATTGTGCGCACGCCGCTCCCTGCTCCGCGCCCCTGCTCTTCTTCCTTGTATGCGACCCAGTGCGGTGATTGGGGCGGGCACACACCAAGCGAACTGTGAAAGCAATTAAGCTATCGTTAGATGAGCGCACATACAAGGCGACGTGAGTCTGTCTCCACCCAATCTCTGATGTGAACCGGTCGTACGATGACCGCGGGGTAACGCGCTTCTTTGTCGACGCGAATGGATTCCTGCTGTGTTACTGAGAAGGGTTGCAATTTTGAATATGCTCGCCGCTTGATGACTGATAGCCGTGATTGTGCAACTGATTCTAGAAGTGCTATCGTAGTAGTAGTAGTAGTAGTAGTAGTAGTAGTAGTAGTAGTAGTAGTAGTAGTAGTAGTAGTAGTAGTATAGTAGTAGTCGCAGGAGCTAAGAAAACGGATGCAGACTACCGTAAACTTGTTTCGCCGCAAAGCATAGTGTCAACGCGAAAATGGCGCCTCGCAAACAACTGTACAGGCGAGACTAAATGTCGCCTTAGCCGTTATGCAGTAAGGACGTGTTGGCTAAACAAAATTTTAAACCTTATCTGTTCGATTGATCCGCGATTTGTTGACGAGGATATCAGCCCTGTTCACAAAAAACACCACGCAGTGTAAACGAGACACTCGTGGTTTAGAAGAGTAGTGCAAGATCGGAGAAAATGCGAATAGATTGAATTGCATGTGAAGAGCACAAGATAATGCATAATTATACAAGGTAGTGTTTCGATGCTCTAACCCTTCGACCTGGGTACCACGTACACAATGAAATTTCTACATATTGACCGTGCTGAAAACCCTCACTGCGAATGGGGTGGCGGAAATGAGGGTGTACAAGACCTTCCCATAGAGCGCCCTAAATATTTTAAAGCAAGAAATCGACTGATATCTGAACTGATGAGGCTTGATGAAATACCGACGAGCCTAAACAAGCCGCTCGGACTGTGGCCAAGAGCTAGTCTCGCATGCGGCTCTTCAGGAGTTTTTGGAAGTCGCTCATATTGCGGACAAAGACTAGGATAAGAAATGCGTGTGGATGTTTGCCTGGTGAAAATTGCATTGCCTGTATGTGCATGCATATACTACACATGACGCTATACGTACTTTTCAAACAACACGGAAGTTCAAAGCAAGATGTACAGTTGCAATGATGAGCATTAGTCGAATAACTAATGTCGCTTAAAGCCAACGTTTCGATAAAGGGTCTAGTATTCGCTGCCCTGACGAAAACAAGTCCACGTTGCTGCCCTGACGAATTTGGTGCCCTTGTAGAAACGTTGTCTTCAAGCGACATTCCTTGTTCGACTACTCCTGATCATTTTACGCGCACTTTTCTCTTTTGTGACATCTTGTATATATCTGCTGTACCTGCTGTGCTTGCCAAATTTAAACTGTATTTCTATATGGTAAAATTTCTTGCTTTGAGGAGTTATCGAAATGTCATTTTGGAATGTGTCTTTCTTACCTTTGTGATGTTGTGTAGCTCAGACGAACCAGTGGCTCATATCTTCGCACGGCGAAGATATGAGCCACTGTTTTAAATCTCGTTGTTCATGAGATTATAGGCGGATGTTCGCATGCGATAAGTAGTTTAACACTTTGCGATTACATCCTCGAAGATATCTTCGCGATGGTGGTGGAGGTGTGTTGTAGTTACAGGCGGGTTTTCCCTGGCGATCGAGGCCGATGACTGCTGCGTCTTATCGTCTCTTACAGTATCACCGGAGTATTTCTACACGTTCAGGAAATCAGCATTTCTGAGGAATCTAAGAATAAGGCGTTAAAGTGCCTTGCGGGCCTGTAGCGGACCCTTCTTGGAAACACAAGTTATTTGGCACCGAGGGTTTCGCAATACATTCGGCATCGGCGCATTTGAATCCAACGAGTAGATATGTTCATTGTTTCATTATCTAACGACTTAGTGTGGGGTCGTCCCACGACCAGGTCAACGAGACTTCTGGTATGCAATATCGGGACTTTGCTGTTTGACTCGGCGGAAGAGCTTTACGCACGTGCTCGGAAACATGTGCCGGGATCGTTCCTGGGCGTTTCTTTCCACAGTTCAAGGCATAACAGTTGCCTACGGTACTAACCATATGTTATCCGGATGAAAAAAAAAGTTTTACGAAAACCACGTTGCGTAAAATGTATTGTTTACGATGAATGGTTCAGGCACAGCGTGGAGTAATTACGTCATCGAAAGGGAAGAATCATTTGTTCAGAAAAAAGTGTCTTTCTTTTTGTTTTGATCAAGGCCGAAGGGTGTAGAAAGAGCGGGCGCGGGTGAGAAGGTTGGAGTGGCACGAGCCCCACACTTATTTCTCTGTTTCTTTTTTTTTTCTGAATGCCTTAATTTAAACAGATTGCTTTATGGCCTAAATGTCGCCATGCTTGGGCTTCTGGTGGCGATCTCGCTAAAGATTTAAGAAAAGAGAACAGAGCCTTCGCAGTTACGAAAGTTTTAGTGCGCACGGGCTAAAGAACGAGGAACCTTACGAAGCGATCGAGTCCCAATTAACTCGCTTTCGCAACCTATTTCGCTCTCGTGGATGAGAGGATGTGTGGTGAAACCAGAGCCTGGAATTGCCACGCGCAAGTTTCCGAAACGTGAGCGTATTCTATTTGTAGTTTTATACGGTTTTTCTTTCTTCTTCTTTCGCTTCCTCCTTTTGCCCCCAGAGAAAATATCTTCCTGATCTACGTAACCCTTTACAAATAAAAAAATAAATTCTTTTCACTTAAGAGGTTAAACAGATAGCATTTTCGTTGTTCCCAGGCGCGGTATGCGTAAATCACGCCAAATTTACGCGCTCAAGCAACACGGTACGACGTGTTGGGAACAGATGAGAAACCACGTGTTCTGGCTTTCTTTGGTATCCGCGGAGCTCCTTTTTTCCTTCATTTTGTTTTTGTTTTATGCTCTTCTCTCTCTTTTCTGCGTGATCTCGCTGCTCGGCAGGGTGCCTTCGGTTGCATCGGCTGAGCAACGCATAGGTGACCACACGCGAGCGACTGTGACACCGCCATTAATTTCAGCGCTCGTTGCAACCTGCTCCTTGGATTCTCTGTTTCCGCGTCTCTGCAACCGTTCGTCCGTGCATGTATATACGAGTCATGTCCACGTGAGTGTGAGCACGTGACGCTCGCGCATGCGCATGAGCGTGTGGTTTCGTTATTTTAACCCTTCGTTCCCCGCAAGGATGACCGAGAAAAGCGAGGTCTCTGACGTTAGTTTTCTTTACGGAAACTAAGTGGGATCAATTTTGATGTTTATTAAAACGTGAAAATGTCATACGTATATGTACAGTACGTTGCTGCTGAAGTTAGTTTTCCATGTAGCCAAGGCCTGTAATATGGTTACAACACGCATCGTGTAATGACAAGAGATGTTGCCTTGGTAAACAGAGAGTCGAGCGACCCATGCGCGGCAGCGTATGGGCACTCACTGGACATAGACTAGAGCAACCTGGCAGCGCTTTTTGGTGCTTATCTATTTTGTAGGCCGCTGAGGTCTTGCAAATTTCTAAACTGTTCGAGTGCCAGTCACCACAGCACCACCACAAGGCTTTAAGTAGCAGTATATATCCGGTCTGACTGCAAGCGCTTTGGCATGACAGCTTTTGCGACAAACACACGTTCTTCTTGCAATTCCAGGAAAGAGTTTTGCAGAGAGGTCCTCGTAAAACAAAATGCTTTTACCTGTAGCATTTTGTAGCAAGAGTACGACAGGCTTGTGAGTAGACACGTTATTACTACAGAGTTAGTTTCGGTCTTTCCAGAAGTCAGCCCTTCAGTGAAGCGTACGTGGAGCGCACCGCTTTCTCGTCCGTGCGTTAAGAGTGTTGCGCAGTTGCGAAAGATTTCTGACTCGCACTTGCGTATGTACGGAATGCCATCAACTTCTAATGAGAGCACTTTTACTGGCTTTTGAGTTCAGTACATTTAGCCACACTCTTTTACTCGCTTGGCCTTTTTTTTTTCAGAGAACGCACAGTCTTGATCTCGGTTGACGCGGCTACTGGTGTGTCTGCCTGGTCGAGTTTACATGAGAGTCGAAAGAGAGATACAGATACGGCGAGTGAGCCAGTAAAGAACATTTTTAACCCTGGTGGTCAGTTAGCATTGCAATAGATTAAGAGCTATTAGGAAAAGTATAACGCGCAGACTAGCGGAGCGCTGAGGTAGCGTTTTTATGTTCGTTTGCTTGTTTGAGGGATTTGTTCAAGTTAATGCCCAACAGTCAAGTACGTCTTAGCGTGAGTGGGCAAAAGTGGACCAAAAATTAGAAAAAGCTGCACTGCCACCACAATGCGTTCGTTGACGTGACGTGCGTGTACCTTCGCGTGGCTGATCTGCGTTGTGTACTATACCAGCTACCGGTTGTCGCTGTGTGCAGAAACTTCTGCCACAAGTGTCTGTCGAACATCGTTGCATTTTCCTTCTTGGCCTCCAGTGCTAAGTGCTGCGTGCTGCACCTGAGAAACGAGGCGTCGAAAAGACGTATTTAGCCACGTTTACCCTTTTGCATTGCGAATGGCAGGATTTATCCATATTTCGACCGTGTACTTCTCTCGTGCATTCGGAAGGCCACAAAAGCGCTGCCACGATTCCTGAAGACAAGCGGACCGAGTGACCATCTGCGGCACCGCGCTCGGCGATACTATTGCACACGAACTCCCGACTTTCTCTCCTTCTCTTAATCTTTTCGTCCCCTTCCCCCAGTGCAGGGTGGCCAGCCGGGCTCAGCCCTGGCTGAGCTCCCGCAGTTCCTTTCCTCTCTCTGTACTTTTTCTGTGCATTTCATGCGATTCATGTACAGTGCTCAGCGATTAAAACGCGGTACTCGGAGCCGATACTCGAAGGAGGACACCCAGCCGATGCACTGTAGTATACGACCAAAGCGAGAGCCTTTGTCAGGCATTGTGACTGCATTCTAACTCTCAGCAACCTTCAAGCGGCCCTGCGCAGAAAACGCAGGGCCGCCATGCGGTCGGATGCTCGCGTCTCAATCGCTGAACACTTTACATTACGCGAACTATCCCGTAGCGCACCCTGCGGTAAATGTTGATAAATAATGAAGAAAACAAAAAAAACCCAAAACGTAATGACGAAAAGAGCAGCTTTAGCGAAAATGATGCAGTGTTCATCTTTTGGCAGAAAGGAAGAATATATGGCAAATTGCTCCGCACAAGTAGATTGGCAAAAATATCTCCCGACTTTTTTTTTATTGAAGTTTATAGTGCGCGTGTGTCACGCGACGCTATACGTCACGGTTTCTTCCGTCGCCTTTCTCGGAAAACGAAGGTGGGGACATCGTCCTCTCGCTAGGCAGAGTCCCAAGATTAAAAAAAAAAAAAGCATTTCGCCGTCAAAACAGCGCGGCTCGTGCAGCCCTCAGCGCGTCCGTACTGACTCAAGGGGTGCGCGGCGGCCTTGTTCATCTGTGTTCTCAGTCATTGTGTTCGTAATGGATGACCAGCGAGCCACCGTGACCGGCCCTAGTCGTCGGGCGCGCTCGGAGATCCCACGTACGCGGATTGCGACCTTGCACGAGGATCTGTAGCTGCACGATGTCGGTACGCGCTCCCTGTGTGCCGCGCCGTGTATTGCGTTGCGGAGGTTACTGCACGCTGCGGTGTGATGTGGCTGGTGAAAACAACTCCGAAAAGGGCCCGCAGCGTTCGAGAAAGTGGGAGTAGCATAGGCTGCAAGTCTGCGACGTTATGTATCACTGACACGAACGCGTTGCAGTCACATAGAGAAACATCCCGGTGGTTGCAACGGTTCCTTATACAGAAGCTTGTTATGACTGAGTTAAGACGTTAACCCGTGATGAGCAAAGCGCGGTCTAAAGGCGGCCAAACATTTCTATTTGAATTCGCAGAAGGCTGAGGCCCCCTAGGGACATTGCGCAAGACTTTCCTGTGCACAACGGAAAGTCATTCAACGTTGAGAAACAGCTTCACCGTAAGCGTGCAGGGTGACGTTCTAGACGCGACAGAAACAGTTTGCCACGTTATGTATCGCTAGCACGAACATCTCTAGCGTCGTATAATGAGAAGCTTGCGGGCTGTCGCAAGATATATGTTTAGCTTGTCTCGTGTTACGGCAGGAATTTGCGGTACTTCGTCGCGATACTCCAAACGTGACTCGAGGTTGTCATTTCCGATTGTCGAGTGCCGTATAGGTAAGATGTGATTTACCTTAAGCAAAACTTCTTAAAGCAACTTTTTCTGGGCAGATAAAGCACCGTTCCAGTTTGTGAGCCGTACAGGTTGGTGGGTGACGTTTCTGTGCTATGGAATGCAAAACCGTTGCATTTAATTACCAGTCGCAGTCCTGGACGCACCGTAATGTTACATACAAAGCTTGCACCGCGCAGAAAAGCCGTAATTTTTCAGCGAAGGAGCTGACTGGCAGCGTTTTCGCAAGGTTCTAACGTGACACTGCAGTAACCCGGAATTAACCTGAAACTTTGAGTAGAAAAGGGATAGAGTCCCCGCCCCCCATTGCCCCCCCCCAAAAAAAGAATAAAGAACAAAGAAAGAAAGAAAAAGAGAAGAAACGGTGTGAAAAAGAAGAAAGCTTACCGCGCGCAGACTGACACACTATATTCTAAAGTTCGAGGGTTCGAGTGTCAGTTAAGTGTCAGTTCGAGCGTCGAGTAATTTCTGCTTCCGTTATCTTTACACTACGGTGTGCATAACTGATTGATCTGCAATGAAAATAAAATGTACGCTTCATGTTATTTGTTGCATCAGTATGGTAGTATGTGAACGCAGTGAGTGACCTCCATATTATCGCATATGGAGCTCTATTTCTGCATTAGAAGTATCGCATTTTTTATATGATTTTACAGTCCCGAATGGAAACCAGCACTACTGCAAATAAATAAATAAATAAATAAATAAATAAATAAATAAATAAATAAATAAATAAATAAATAAATAAGTAAATAAATAAATGGAGACGATAATGCACGCGCTAACGTTTACGCTGTATTTCTTTTCATAAGGCTTTAAGGGACACCAACGGATGGATGTGCTGGTGAATCGTTTTTTTATTTCCACACGTCCTGATGGTACAGGCAGTGGAGCCTCGGAGCTTACATATAATGCTGTTTGGCAGCGGCTAATCTTGCTGCGAATATAGAGTTTTGACCACGTCCATGAAGTATGTGTTAAAGTTCTAGCGTGCGGAACTTTTTTTTCTCGCATGTTACACTTGTGATAACGTGGCTGCTATGACAGGGGATGGGCGGGCAGCAGTGCAGCTTCTCGGGCTTTTATCTTCCCCCAGTGTACGCTATAGTGACAAGGACACTTTTCTGCTTGACACCCCTGCCTTCTCTCCTTTTCTCTCTCTGGTGATAGATGCAAAAATAAATTTACAGCAGTGGGCAACCACTAGAAGCCTCAGCATCGAGCCAACGTCTCGACAAGGGACTTGCCTTGGCCGCGACATAAAGACACGTCCTCTTGTCAAAACGTGGCTCCGGGCAGACACATTTCGCCCACTGTTCCGTACTTCAAGCTTCCATCTTCCACGCAGCCACATGTCATGCCGAAATAAACGAACCATCGTTGCCTCTGAATCCGACGTTTCAACAGGTTGTCTTTCTTTCTTTTATTGCCTTCGACCTTGTTTCGCCGCCCTACCTTGCGTACAAGCTCGTCTGTATATTTTGCGCTCGCATATTGTATGCAATTAGGCTGACCTTTCCCTCGTCATTGATTAACTTACACATCAACTAATGGCGCGCGGGAGAAAGCGCACCATCACGAACTCGCCCGAGCGCGCGCTTCGACTGCGGCCTCCCCGACTACGTGCTCACGGGCGGCAAGTTCGGTAGCGGGCAGCGGTCGCCTCTTCTCGCCTGGCCTCCGGCTCCGCTGGCTACCAGCGGCAGGCCCGCCGTCGCCGCCGAGTCGATCTTGGGAAACGCGTGCGGGACGAGATTTATGGAGACGCGCTTGAAACCCGACTGACCCACGACCCGCGTCTCCCAGCGCCGAGGCCGGTTCACAGGGGGCAGCGGCGGTAGCGGAGTGGGAACGGCTACGGCCACTGTAGCCGAGGATCGCTTGCTGCTTTGCCGACGCTGCTGCTGCTGCTGCGTTTTCTTCGTACGTCGCGGCCGTATCATGGAAGAGGCGGTTGCTTTCGGCGTGTTGTCGGCGGGCCACCGTTGGTCCTGGCTGACGCATCTGCGTGACTTGTCTTTTGCAAGAGGGACAGGTAACGAGAAGAATACGGAGCGATTATTTTGACAGCGTATTTTGCAAGAGGAAGTGCGAGAGAGCGAAACAATAAAAGGATATGAAAACTGAGTTTAGATTTTGAGCGATTGACTTTCGCTTAGCAGGTGTTATTTACGGACCTGACTGAGTTTGAAGTGACCGTAACTTACATACACGACGGTGCAAAACAAACGCTTTGCAAAAAACGCTTACGGCATAGCGTGATGAAGGTTCTTTTGAATATTTTGACTCCATTCGGTGCATAACGACTACATGTCGTGTGCTGGGCATTGAAGCAACGCAAATCGTTTATTTTCTTGTGCGAAAGTTAAGCTTTCTGCTGTGGGAATAAAGTATTGCGCTTATCTAGTACCTTCGGCACCTCGGCAGCCGTATTTTTGACGGTGCATTGAGACAAACCTACCTCCGCTAGGGCACCGTAACAGCAAGACACGATAAAAGAAAGTGGATAGCCTTTGAAGAAGTTGTGCCTCATAGCGCTTTCTGACAGGCTCAGCGAACCCCGCACAAGCCACGTAAGCGCGGCAGTTGAGAAAATGCCGTCTGCAGACCAGCTACAGTGTGTTTCGAAAACAAGTCTCGCCGTGTGTCATGCTGCAGTTTTTACCTCTCGCGACACTAATGCCACGCCGGTGAGTTACGGTCGCTTTCACCTTCCTTCCGCAATAGAGGACGAAACAATGCTGGGGCAACGAACATGGCGGCCTCGATGCTCACGCGAAACATTTCTGCGTAACCTCTATGTGGACGGAAAACGAGGGGCGAACGTATTTTTGGCGAGTTTTTTTTTTTTTATTTTAGCATTGCCGCTCCGATGAAGAGCAGGCACTCAAAGCACCATCATCTGGATAAGAAAAAACTGCGTGCTTTGAGTTGTGATGCCACATGCGAAGGAAGTCAGAGAGCCAATGCATTACTACGCGCAAAAAAGCTAACACTTAAAGCGGTAACGCCCTCTTCCTGTTTCAATGTATAAGGGAGGACTCCTAATAAATTTTGTCCGCTTCAATATTGAATAGGTTAAGTGCGGTCTACTGTTAAACAAAACACTTTAATTGGCAGCGCTCACTTTACTGGTGCTCAGGCTGTATGTGCCATTTGAGGTTATATTCAAGCACTGCACAGGTGGCAGCACCACCATCCACGACTCATGTGTTGCGAAGCTAGGTGATTGTACAGTTGCAAAAGGGAAAATTTTGCAGATGCTTTGAAAATAATGTGTTCCCTTTAATGGGAGAGGTTCTGCACACGGTTGCCATCGTTCTGCGATTTTCGTGGCCAGGGAACGAACCCTCGAACTTGTGCTCAGCAGCAGAAAGAGCAGTAGCCGATGAGACACCGCAGCAGGTGGACTCACTTTGACATTGCAAAACAACCAAACAATATTAGTGCAGCTTTACCAGGACTTCAGCACAGCTCGAGGGATTTCAATTGGTCGAAGTAAATTCGGTGTACACTACTGTGGCTCCCCCCTTAACCATATCGGCATTGCACATGCAACGGTGATAGTTTAAAAAATAAAGGTCAATTGTGGTGCGCAGTCATTCGTTGCCCTAATTTCACTGCCCGAATTTCATTTCATGCTCAGCATAATGCTTGAACATTTCAGCCACCAAGACTTGTATTAACGCCGCTTGTCTGGCCGTAATGTGGGATCTATAGTCAGCATCGGCTGCAACAGTATATGCCCTCGTTGCCTGAAGTCCTCATCTCTTTCGCTGGGAAAGCGGAAACATCCATCGACCCGACGCTCCTCGTCTACTCCTCCGACCGGAGGTCTGCGCCGTGGTTGGCGTGAAATGCGCTCCGCCAGCACACTTCCAACGTCTACGCGAATACACTCGAGTAAAGGAGCGTCTCCCAAGCCACTCCTCATGGACGAATAGCGCTGCTGAGTTACAGCGATTACAGTATTGTCAAAGGGCGTGGCTGCCCTCTTCTCGGCGGAGGGGAGACGTCAAGGGGTGGCGTGGTTGCGAGTATACGGGGAGCAGGGTACAAGTACCGACTTCCCAGAAGTACACGGCTGTGCTGTTGCGAAGATGCTACTCACATCGGAAGCGCGCGTATTCGCTGGCCAAGGCTACGAGCGCCAAGCAGTAGCCGGCGATCAGTATTGTGCCGTGACTGAACACATCCGAGAGCTCGATGGCCTTGAAGTGGTTCTGCTTCATCTTGGGTCGTACGGGCTGATCTTCGCGTTCCCACTTGAGAAAGTGACCAGACTCAACAAGCCGCCTTGAGCTGTATGACAGTACGAAGAAATGTCATGAGTACATGCTAAGATCCAGACCCAGGGCGTCAGTTCAGTTGCATTCAAACGAACCCGCATGCAAATATAAATTTACGTAAATTTTTCATGAAGCAACGTTCGAGCGCGTGAACCAACAGAAAATTGACGTGGTACTCGTACACTCTGCCTTTATTTTAACAGAAGCTGCAAATAGAGCCCTTGGAATGACGAAATAAGAGAGCAAGATTTGGGTAACAAGTAGCAACGTATTTCGCACCTTGAAGTATAGTGCAAAGCATGAAATGCATTCTTATTCCTAGTCGCTTTCTTCGTCTACCGCGGCGGAACAATCGGCCACCACTGTCGCCCTATCTTTGTTCGTGCAGCATATACGGTTATTGCATTAGAAGCCGACGGTGTTTCATTATGAAATACCACTGGATACCACCTCTTGTTAGTACCGCTGCTAATTAAAACTTCATATGCTCTCATAAACGAAGCAACACCACACAGAAAGAACACACTATTATTCCCTCGAAAGATTGTGTCTACACTTCTAGTACAGGCCGAGATAAAACTTCACATCGGCAACTAGCGAAACTTACATTTGAGATGTGATGTATGCCTCTTAAGGCGCTTCTAATTAGGCTTTTGCTACAAAACTGTTTGTTACTTACCCAGTGTAATAAAAAAAAAACGATATGAAAAATGAACGTTTGTGTGCGGGCAGTTGACGCCAACGTGTGGCCATGTGACGGGTTCTCTTACTTCGGGGTTTTTGACAGGTATGGTTCTTATTAGGCGAACTTATGAAACGAATGGTTGTTCCTGAATTATACTGAATATGAAATGGTGCACCCTGCTCCTTGGGCTGAGATAATTTAGGCGCTCAGATGTGGAACTTACATTTGTGGACACATTGTACCTATCGCCAGATAATTACAAATTGTCTTCCATGTTTGTGCTGCCTATTTTTAGTGATGCTAAGTATGCAAAGAATTTGGTAAACTGGATTTTCAAAAAGCACAATTAATTCGTATTTTAAATCAAACTCAGAAAGTATCAATGCACTCTACATCCGGAGTGCTCAAAACGAGTCGTGATGATTCTGGGCTTCTTGCGAAAAGCAAAGAAGTCTGCAGCGCGGAACACATTTAATCTAACCGTGCTAGTGCTACACAATGGAAAGCCAAGGCAGCATTGAAGTGTTCAACCCCTCCTTAATCAAGAAAGGGGCTGACAGATGGACTAGCACACTGTGGTATAAAGTTTGTACACAGGGATAAGGTGCCTCAGAAAGGCTGGCCGGCAGGCCAGCCTTTCCCTGTTTACAAACCTCAACCCCTCCTTGTACGCGTGCAGCAGCTACACATCGCACTCCCACAAACAGTAGGCATGGCTTAGATGGAGGTTACCATTCTCGCATTTCTGCGCGACTCTGCGGTCTGGTACTGCGTGATATGCGTTCCGAAGTGCCTAAGAGAAGCACTCGGTCGAGCAAGGTGGCCTAAATATACTTCCAGCTCGACAATTCCTGTGGCAGGCAGTGTCACACACTTACACAGTAGAGAAGGCGTCCCGGTAGAAACAGGTCTTGTGCATGGCCAGTGACATTATGGTGGTGCCGACGTGACCCGTGGAGACCTCGATACTCGTGGCCTGCCGGTCGTGCAGCGCCGCGCGCAGCCCGCGCTGCGTGTCGATGTAGGCGTAGTTCTCGCGCATGGCCTTGTCCAGGCCCTCCTGCTTGTCCGGTACCAGGCGGTCCGGGTAGCGCACCATGCAGGCACGAACGGTGGCTAGCGGGCCTTCGCTGGACTCCTGCGGAGGGACTCAGGAAAGCGTTGGTTCGGGCTAATTTGTAGCTCACGGTAACATATTAGCAGCGCAAGCAAAAGGCAGGGACAAAGAAAGTGACAGGACGAGCGCGCACTTCCAAATGTTATATATATATATATATATATATATATATATATATATATATATATATATATATTTCAGAATCATGGTACGTATGGCTAAAAAATAAGCACGAAACACCAGACACAGATAGCACATGTAATTATACAAGCAGAACAAACAAGCAGGCAATGAAACAAGCAAACAAACAAAATGAGATCGTTGCCTACGTTACATGACTTTCACGTTCCAGCGTTTCCTCAGTTATATATATATATATATATATATATATATATATATATATATATATAACTGAGGAAACGCTGGAACGTGAAAGTCATGTAACGTAGGCAACGATCTCATTTTGTTTGTTTGCTTGTTTCATTGCCTGCTTGTTTGTTCTGCTTGTATAATTACATGTGCTATCTGTGTCTGGTGTTTCGTGCTTATTTTTTAGCCATACGTACCATGATTCTGAAATATATATATATATATATATATATATATATTTCAGAATCTATTCAGAATATTCAGAAATATATATATTTCAGAATATATATATATATATATATATATATATATATATATATATATATATATATATATATATATACATATATATATATATATATATATATATATATTTCAGAATCATGGTACGTATGGCTAAAAAATAAGCACGAAACACCAGACACAGATAGCACATGTAATTATACAAGCAGAACAAACAAGCAGGCAATGAAACAAGCAAACAAACAAAATGAGATCGTTGCCTACGTTACATGACTTTCACGTTCCAGCGTTTCCTCAGTTTCTTTACCAACAAAGGCATCAGCGCCACTTTTGCTCGAGAAGCGTCTACGGAGTGGCGAGGAGCGCATGTTGGCGCCGTTGCTTGCTCGAGCGGTGTAGGCGGCGCCACGGTCGAGGAGGAGGCGCGAAAGAGAGGAGAAACGAGGAGGAGGGAAGGCGGAGGAGGAGAGCGTCGTTACTTTACGAAGTTTAAGGGGCGTTAGAAACAGCCCCGATCAGATTTTTGACGCTCGCTCTGAAAAAAGTGACCACCAGGTTGATCGCTGCGAAGGCGGCCACTCTGTGCACTTCGATGGGCTTGTTTCAGGCTTTTCAAAAAGGGAATGATTGGCATATATATTAAAAGCGAAGCTTTTCTTTGCGAACCTCAGCGGGTTTCGTGACCGTGCCTGTGGCCTGGCTGTTCCTTTGCCAAATAGGCCAACCAGTCACAGTGGAGCACGCGCGCCGTGCGTGCCGTTAAGTTTCTTGCAGCACCACCAGATGGCATGCGCATCCGCGGCAGCGCCGGCCGCGCGGGGGAAAGAGAAAGGAAGGAACCAGAGAGCTCTCCTTCGTGCTTCCGCGGCTGCACACTAATGAGGGAGCAAACTCTTCTTGCGAATAGAATTTATTCGAATTGCGCTACATACGTATGCACATGCTGCCTATGAAACCAGGATGCGTTCAAGGCGTCCGTCGTACTCGCTAGTAGTCAGCAACTCCGCTTAACGAAAGGCTCGGTATCATTTGTGTGCGCCCGCGCTTGTTTGCGTGTGTGTGCTTACTTGCGTACGTGCGTGCGTGTACTTCTGTTTCGGTGCTTTATGCACCCACAAAGCTTCCCTGTACGTACATTTCAACTCGTTGGATCTACTGCATTTTTTTTTCTTTCTGCCTTTGCTGTAATAAGCTTACAGAGGTTTATCAAATAGCAAGGTAATCGCCCTCCAAGAAATTTTATGCTGATGGATAAAACTTCATTTTATCAATATTATGGCCCTCACGTTTTCGCTTAACGTCTCTGAACTGCGGTCTGCGTTGTCGTGGCATGCAGTCATTTCTTCCGTGTTTAAAACACGAATGACATGCTTGTGTGAGCGAGCACTCAGGTATGGATATTATTCCCAGTAGCGTACCATGATGAGTGTATACTGTGCGGTGCCGTTAGATGTCCCCGCCGTGTACTTCCCGGCCAGGATGGCCTCTTGCAACCGCTCGGACGTGTCGACGCGCGGCGAGAAGGCCGGTACGCTCATAAAGGACAGCAGCAGGCAGCTGTATGAGTTGGACGCCACCACCGACAATATGAGCCATGCCGTGAGCAGGCAGCGGAAGCTCAGCGTCCGGAACTCGCTGCCCCAGTCACCTGTGTGTGTATAGGTTTTCGTTTACCCATTGCTTTAATGACAGAGAAAGCAAGACAGACAGATAGAGAGAAAATACAAATGGCAAGGGAAACGCGAAGAGTTTAACCAGATGGATCCTGGTTGTCTACCATACACTGGCTATCCCACACATTTGCGGCTACCCCACACACGGTACCTCGCAACGCTGCGCCCATTAAACCCGAACTACAAGGAACAGATTTCTGACGAATTCGCATCGTCGTCTAGAACGACTGCAACGTCGGGTCACGTTCGATCGGCGCCGAAGTCTGCCATACCACCTACACCAACGTTGTAAGAGGCTCGCGAAGCAAGGGACAAGCTAATTGCATGGACCATGATCTCCGAGAAGATGCAGTGCGCAGGTACAGCTGTCGCGATTTCAGACGTGGAGTAAGCTGATCTCACTGTACATTCTCTTCGTATTCGTGGCCCAGAGAAGCCCCGTCCTACCGGCTCGCAATTTCTTAGACGCTCCCGCCGACCGGAGAATGCCCGCTATGGGCTAAGGTCAGCACCCAGCTTGCGGAAAAGGAAGTGCGCAAACGCAGCAGCGTACTAAGGTATAACAAATGTGGAGATGATCTTTGCTGTTTCTGTGAATGCCGGCCGCGATTAAATATGTCGAGCTTGAAGCCGATGAGCAAAGCGTCCCGCACCGACAGAAAACCGTCGGCGATATGGCCGAGTGCTTATACGAGGTTGCTTACCCTTTCGCATTACCCTTTGCCGCCAAGCCAAAAGAGACAGAGAGAGAGAATGTGCGTGTGTGCGTGCGTATGCCTGCGTGTGCTCTTGTGTGGATGGGACTATGAGACAAGCTTCCGAAGGGTGTGGCGACGTTCTGAGATAGGGTCTGAGAGGAAAAGAAGGGCCACTTGATCGGATGATGCTTAGACGGTGTGTTCCTTAAGTTAGGATTCCAGGGGGTGCTCGGAAAGCCTTAACCACACAACTTTTTCTACATAAATCGAAAGCCAGGATTAAAAATAAAACTTGTTTCTGAATCAACATGTCTTATTTAGCTTATTCAACTATTTAAAGTGCAGGAAATGGTTAATTTTATCTTATGGCATGTATCTTTTGTCATAAAATGTGGTAAAAGTGCTAGTCGCGCCAGCAGTGATGAGTAATTAAAAAATTGCTCAATTGAGTAAGGCTTTGCCATTTATGTAGCTAAGTTGGTAAATGTGCAGTGAACTCGGGTAAATAAAATATGATAAATATCAAGAAAGTAATGTCTTAAAAACTAAGCAAAGTGAAAAAATTACCACTTTAAACAAATTTATTTGCAGAATGAACTGTAAATGCAAAGATATTGCATCAATTTCCTCTGTTCTTGTTCGTTGCACACATCGCTATGTGAGGAACGAGTGTGCAAAATTTCATATCAAAATATTCATTTAAAAAGTTATCAAACTTTGCGTGACGTCATGGGGAGCAAGATCTTTTGAGAAAAACGTAAACAAATCTTCAAACTATGTGAAAGGTGTCAGAAACTACACAGAGGCGTAAATGCACCAGAGTCTCAGCTGGAGCCCCCATGAGATGCACTAGAGTCTCCTTTTGTTCCTGTGGCTGCTCGGCAGCAAACTAAAATGAAAAAGGTAGTTTGGATAAGATTTATATGAAAGAAGTAGTACTGATTGTCTGCTTCTCAATACGAGGGTATGGGTTGGAAAACTCACTTTAACTCGCGAACTAATAATGATAGAAAGATAATTTTTCGCAACGTGCTGCTGAATGTTTGGGCATAGATAAAATGTAAAAAACAAAAAAAAATCAATTTTGTGAAAAATAGTTGACTTTTGAATGTGGCCTACCACCTTAACAATGCGATCCGGGATCCGCTATAAAGCTATGATTCCTTCTTGTCTAACTTGCTTCCATGCACTTATACAGATAAACAAACCTATACCCTTTGCATGCATATTTCACCCCTGGCTCTTTCCCGATCTGCATGGTTCTACGGTGCATCGAGGACCGGCCTCGCGAACCAATGATTTCGATCATAACACTGCGCGTGATCTCAGACGCCAATTCAGATGAAGGCCGAACATCTTACTGCACTCAGAACTTTTAAAAATAAAAGTGGATTTTATGCGATGCTGCTTTAGTTTCATGCGGCGGCATTACATCAACGGTTCAATAAGTCGCGCTTGTTTGAAGTATGGCGCCCGGTGACCAGAAAGACGAGCGTTCCCAAGACGCAAGAAAAGAGAGGTTGCTCACTTTGGCGAATGAGCGTGGCCAGCAGGAGCCAAATATCAGGTGCGTCGCCGACGAGCTTTTCCCGCGGTGTCCAGCGGCGCAGTACGACCACGCCTGCCCAAGCCACGAGCAATGAGGCGAAGAGCGCCATCCATACCTGCGCATTTGTGCAGACCGCAGTAGTTCAACGGTTCAGCCGCATATTTGTTGTCGTCCTTTTTAAGACTGCCAGCATATGAAATTGCTATTTAGAATGATAAAGCTTCCACTGCTTGCAGTTCTCACTGTACAATGTTAACGGGCGCTTCTGTGGGAGGCAGCTTTTTCCTAGATGGGCTAAGGCTGGGGGGGCTAGCTGGTTGTGCATATTGAAGGAGAAACTCGCTAGTGAGCCACAAGAACGAACAGAGAAAGGACACACACGACACCTAGACAAGAGCAAAGTTACAACTGTTTCTTCAACTCCCATCAGCAGGTACATAAATGCAATACTATCAGCATGTCAAAACAAAACACGTGAGATAACACACGTACGCTACACAAAAATGAAATGACTAAAACCTGATGAACCGAAATGACTAGTACCCAAGTGCCAAGTCAAGAAAGGATTTATTTATCCTACCCACTGAACCTGCTGGTAAAACCCCCATATTACCCATAACTTCCATATCCGATAATATATAACACGGGATTTTTTTTATTGGATCCTGTATATTAGATATCGGGTTGTCGGATGCCAGAGCTATGGGGCACACGCTTTTTTTTTCAATAGAGCTACGTTCCACGAAGCCCCATATCGTGTTCATCCCCAAGGTTAAACGCTACCTCATCTTCAGAGAAGCAATCGATATTGCACTGGCGCATCGTAAAACAGCACCAATATGCTGCCTGACAATGGCTTCAATGATTTCTCTTCCCTTGATCCTTCGTGGGTGAAGAAAAACCATACAGCCCGCTAAATCAGGCGGAAGCCTGACTCCGCCGATTACACTGCTCGCGCACCGTCAGCGTGCTGGGCCACTTTTGTGACCCGACCATTGTGGCGCGTAGTAGTGCGCTACAGGGCCCTCCTTCTAGCGAGGAAGCCGTGAGCTGGACGAATGGCGAAGCGTGGACGGCGGTGGTACGAAACACACGCGGTGAATAGGACCGACCTGGTCGGGAGGGAATGTGACAGCAGAAGTGGCTAAAGCGTCCGAGTCCAATATGATGAGCAATAGAAAGTTTTTAGGTGCACGTTTGAGTACCTTGAAAGGACCATCATAAGGGGGGCCGTAAGGGAAAACGCACAGCGTCGTGGCGCACAAAGACGTGCGTGCAGTTCTGAATGCCAGGGTTGACGTATACACACCGGGAAGGATGTCGTTGTCGGGGGGTGGGGAGGCCAGGGGGGAGGCGACGACGACAATACGCATAGCGCTGCGTACACGGTAGGCGTAGTCGGAAGAGTCAGCAGGTATGGTGGGCGAGTCATCGAAGAATTTGCCAGGGACTCGTAGAGTGGTGCCAAACGCAAGCTCGGCGGCGCTGGTAGAAGATTCGCTGCGGAGAGTGCGCGGATACCAAGCCTAACGAAAGGAGGGCGCTCGATCCATGATGGAAGAAAAGTCAAAGCCATGAGTGAAGCCTTCAGTTGGCAGTGAAAACGTTCGACGATCCCATTGGATATCGGGTGGTAAGAGGTAGTCTTGACGTGATTGACGCCGAGTAGCCGAGATAGATTGGCGAACAATGTTGAATTCAATTGACGACTACGGTCAGTCGTAATGGTGGAAGGGACACCATAGTGGCTAATCCAGAGTGTGATGAGTGCTCGAGCTATCGACTCTGCCGTTATGTCCAGGAGGGACATCGCCTCAGCCCATCTGGTGAACCTCTCAATGCAGGTTAACAGGTAGCGGTGATTCCTGCAGGGAGGAAGGGGGCCAACAATATCGACGTGCAGACGGCTGAAGCGGGTGTCCGGGGACAGGAATGTGCCAAGAGGAGTCGCAGTGTGTCGGTGCACTTTAAACTGTTGGCAGCTGAGGCACGCGCGTGACCAGCGACGAACGTCTACGTTGATACTGGACCACGCATAACGAGAAGTGATGAGTCGCTGTGTTGCGCGAATGCCAGGATGAGCCAAAGAATAGCAGGCATCAGGCGGTATGGGTGAGACACGTAAGGACGAAGATGTCCGGTCGATGTATCACAAACGAGGGGCAGGTCGCAATGAGGAAGCACTTCAATGACGTCGTCGAACATGGTCAACTGCGAATTGAAATGGTGGAGACGGAACAAGGATTCCGTGCTATTGAACCAAAGTTACGAGTCCGACGACCAGCACTCTGGGAGCTTGAGAGCGGAGACCTCGGGATCGCGGGGTAGTGGCGCTGACGGCAGTACTTGATCGAGAGAATCCGAGGCCATGGCCGACTGGTTACAAGGCAGACTGCGAAGACAGCGAGGCTCGAGCACCTTGTGGCGGTAGGCCCAGCGAAGCGGCTGAGGCACCCGGAGCTGAGAGCGATGACGCGAAGTCCGTAGTCACGAATTTGTGGGTGAAGAAAAACCAGGCAGACGCTGGTGCCTGGTGCCCACAAATTATATTTAAGCCCAGCCCGATCAATCAGGCGGAAGCCTGATTCCGTCGACTTGTCTTGTCTCCCAAACACTGGTGCATACCCACTATGTGGGATTGGCCAAGAAGCAGGCGGTTTCCCGTATGTTTAGAATTAAAGCAAAACTAGATTTTAATAGTATAGCGTGCGACTAAAGAAATGTAATTTGGAAGTTTAATGAAACTGTTGTTAAAAAGTTTGATAAAGCAAGTTAACATAAAAAAATGAAATAATAGAAACAATTGATGATTCTAAAGATTTAGCAAGTTACGCTTTTTGTCTCTTTAATAAAATTGTAAACTGCAAGAATAGCATTCTTGTGGCTGAATCCCGGCGAAGTCGCCACAAAAGAAACAATGGTTGGCGAGGATAGCGATAGCCCAAGTTTGCTAAATGAGTTTTCTAAGCGTTTTCTTTGTCTAGAAAATCTGCGGCACGAGAGAAAGTAATGATCGATAGATTAAAGTGCATTGGAAGAAGAACGTAGAGGGGACATAGCGAGACCAGACCTGTGTGAGTAACAATTTAGAGGTGGTATATGACATTTCAATTTCGTGAAGGAAACTTCCAATTGCCTTGAAAGACACCAATTATTATTCCATGGGAAGCCAGGATGGTGGAATTCAGAAGACGGTATTAGCATGGATATTGCAGAATTTTGCGATGTAGAGAAATTTCTGTACCTAGCCGCGGTGACATAAGCTGATGTTGGTAAAACAGATATGATAGGGCCTCGTGCGAGTGAATCAGTCATTTCGTTCAAGTGCAACCCACGATGCCTCGGTACCCAAAGCAAACATACTTTCCGTAAGCACGGAGGTACCATCGAACAAAATGTTGGTTGAATTCTTGAATTTGAAGATGCAGTAAGTGCTGTGCGTACAAATGGCGAGTCGGTCACGATAACAGCTAATGGGTCATTTTGGGGAAGCTTTCGTAATGCTAATATAATCGTTAATAACTCTGCCTGAAATATGAATTTGAAGTCGGCAATGGGAAGGGATTAAAGACCATTGAAAAGATTCAGCGAAGATCCCCACTCCAGCCTTCTCATTGCACACAGAAGGGTCAGTAGCTATTTCATTGTCAGTGGCTAGCTGGTGTAGGTGGTCGTGTAAGACATTAATTAAATGTCTGCTTGGTAATAGTATAGCATGATTAGGAAATATGTCCCCGAACTGAATTTTGAGGACTGGTAAGGCATCATTTGAATGACAAACTTGGTGTATAGACACGTCCAATTTTTGTAACTGTGCTTGCACAGATATTATCTGAGGGCTGTGTAATCTCTACTACGATAATTAAAGAAACTCAGACGGTTCAGTGATAAATGCATATTGGTTACGTCTTTTTAAAAAGCTCTAATTTTTTTTAATGTCTGAACTGTAAGCATGCGGAATCTACAATCTAGGGTCGGTATACCAGCTTCCTGATACAAAACAGTGTTGGCAACAAATCTAACAGCAACAAGCCAAGCAACATCAAGCCCGAGCTTCCCTTTCTAAAAGTATGAGAAGTTTAATTTTGTAGGCGGTACCACCCGAAAATATTACGCGGCCGAATTCTAATATTGGCCGAACATACATCTTACATATATCATCAGCAAGGTATCCCTGCGTAGTGCAGAGTGACGTGGCTACACCGACTCCACTGCTCGCGCACCGTCAGCGTGCTGGGCGTGCCGTCGCCGTCTTTTGTGACCGGACCATTGTGGCTCGTAGTAGTGCGCTACACCCTTTTCGTTCGTTCTTGTGGCTCACGTTTCGCTTCAACACGTATATTCCGCCCGTTGTGCTAGCCCTGAACGCGAATAATTTATTAGAACTTATAACACCGAAGGATCAAACGATTGCAAAAAGAAGCAGTAGACGTGGCATAACAATGATCCGTGACGCCGCCTTTTATCTGGTTATTGTAGCTGGCGCGATCTTATTAGGCGAGAAGGCAATACTTATAAGAAAAAGTGTTTACTTGTAAATATGTAGTTTGGTTATATGCAATGGATAAAAGTATTAAGTGTTGTCGTAATCAAAAGCTATCTTACTTGCACGGAAGGAATTGCGCGAACAGAGCAGGGTTGTGTACCTTAGTAGCATGATTTGTCTAAAGGCATGCGCTGTCTCTTGCCTGTTGCTGGAAAGGGTAGATGATGGCTTGCGTGAGCGGGATCGGTGTGGGCGCCTTGGAAACGAAAGCAAACACGTCCGTTATGTACGGGTAGACGAAGTCGATGAACAGGAACCGGAAGTAGAAAACGCTGAGTCCGCCCAGTGCGATATCCACGTCCTGTGTGTGGCAGAGACAGATAGGCAGGTTCAGCTGGCAGAAACTATGCTAGACAATTAGACATGTACTGTGCCTCATAGAATAAGCTCTTGGCTCCAATTGACTGCATACTTGCGCAGTCAAAGAAAATGACTTCCTATAACAATACGTGCACTAGAAACATGAGCATGCGTTTGTCTTCTACATATGCGTTGTGTGTGGACACACGCAGCCTATTGCCTAAGTAAGATAAGCACATGAAGACAATACGGACATACCTATGTTTGTTTACTCTACAAAAAGATTAGCTAAGAAATCAACGAGACTGGCAGCCTTGCTATGGGAAGTAACCTCAATTTTTACCAAAAGTAGATGACGCAACTATGGGACGCTGCTGCTGCTGCTGCTTCTATATCTACTTTAGGACTACTCTCATGACGAGTTGCACAGTTTGTAACTTACTGGTAACTGTTACCAACCGAGAGCAATTAACATTCAAGGTGCCATCTCCTAATGAACATCCAACAGCCTTGTGTTAAAAGAACACTTGTCTGGTGGTCCCTTCTTAAAGCATTCATTTCAGGAAACTACTCATGGCTATTGGTATGGCCGCTCGTAGTTTCGTAAATGTTTTTTTCATGCAGTGTCGCAAAATACAAAGCACTTGAGCCCTGCACTGGGAATGAGTGATTTTATGTTATAGCAATATGGCGTCCTATCATGCGATGATTATCCGTTGAATTCTACATGAAATTCCTCCTATGGGTATTCATGTAGTATCGCGACCTTATGCTCTACTGATGTTGCCTGTAAGCCGCTTACTACCTTTGTCTTCTGACGCCGCCTACCTACTGCTCACGACCTTATGATCTACTAATTCTATTTACTTGTGATGCATCATCTATATATGTCAATACCACAGTGGTTATTACGCACCACACTCACAAGCTCACCAGTAACACAACAATGCAACGACTGCAGTTGGACGCATGATTTTCCTGATTGAACGTCAGCTTTATTTTATTTTGCCGTTGTTGGTAATTGTGTCGCCCCGGAATCGTTGCGAGGACAAGTATGACGACCTGATACGATTACACTCCGGGGTCGGCCCGTTGAGAATTTTGTGTTGGTGTCACTAACGAAGGCCCAGTGACTGTCCTGCAGAATGCTGTCGCATTAAATAGCGTACAGAGGAGCCTCGTTTGGTTGCATCATCCGTAGATATAATTCTAGGTCATAGAGATAGAAAAAACAGCTTGCTCAGTATTGCGTGCCGCACACTCTCGTCATGTGCCTGTTCGCATACGTTATGACTTTCCGCGTGAAATACGTGGTCTCCTGCATATTACGCAGTTTTGTGTAAATCAACTTTATTCTCCATGCAGTGCTGGCGGGTACATCACCTGCGTTTGTTTTTGTTGAGTGGAAGAAGAACTTGATCGAATTTCGGCTCTCGTTGCCAGCTCCACATTTTATTCGAATTCCCGAGTGGCAGCAAAGTGGACATTAACATGCATAACATTTCTATCTCATTCAAACTACTCTGCACACTATGCTTGTGTGAACATTGCAGCATGGTGAAGAGTGCTTTCAGCGTACTTCATGAGCCATACGGAACAGGGGTGGTGTGGTGAGAGGATATTTTTATTGAGGGCGTCTTTTCGAGATCGGTCACATTAGTCGCTAGGAGTACTCACGAAATCTTGAGTGGGCATGGGGAAGATCATTGCTGCTAAACTTATGCTAGCGAAATTTCAGGAAATGCCTAACTTCAATCAAGTTAGTCGCAGCGAATTGTAGAGGAAGAAACAGCCGAGGAATCAATTCATGTAAATGCATTCGACGACAACGAATCACTGACTCAAGAATAAGCTACGATGATTAACGCAGTCATGTAAACGATTTGCGAGTTGCGTTTTAGCCAATAAAGTAAGTTTTTTTTGAACTTGCTGTTTTTATCACTCATTCGACTTACGTTCAAAGGAACCCTGCGCCCTCTATTTTTTTGACATTCGGATTTCTTGGTGATGCCTTAGATTTGAGGCCGGCGTTTCAGGCGAGACTGAAATTCTGCCACTTCTTTTTGCAACAATAAGCACTAGAAACTTGTAAAGTTCAGAATAATACGTATGGACATGTTCGTTCTCTGCAAGATGCAGCTCGATCAGCACACGAACCTTCATCTTCAGCACATGTATTAAGTCGCTTACTGAACGGGGTTCTCATTTAATAGGTAAACGTCTTCTTTTTTGAGCCCATTTTTCTTTCGAAACATTGTACAAAGACATTACAACTGCACTCTCTCAAAAAACGCCAGAATATATATATATATATATATATATATATATATATATATATCATAAGAAGCCAACAAACACTGACACCAAGGACAACATAGGGGAAATTACTTGTGCTTGATAAATGAAATAAAGAAATGATACGGACACCCCCTTTCCCTTTCTTCTCGTTTATATATATATATATCCAAGAAGCACGCTGCACCTGCGTGGCTCACCCTTTAAAGCGCCCGGTACAATGATAACAGTTCTAGAGAAGCGACAAAGCTTGAAAAAGATATAGTCTGACCTTGACACATTGGGCACAAGTACCACAGTCGAGCACACGCAGAGGATTGCGATATTACATTAACATGTCGAGAATGCGCGACTAGCGACGTAATTGAGGCGTCACGCAATTGAGGCAGGTTTAGGCCTGATGCTCAGCGGGGTGGCTTGAGTGGTCATTTCTCATGCTTCTGCCCTCGCGCGTGCGCATGAAAGCCAAGTAACCACGTCGGGGGCAGTAAGCCTTCTTTGTGTACATTAATAACCGCACCTGTTGCTACCTGACGGGAGCCGCGAAATTTTGTTGTGGAATTTCTCGATCTCTTTTTACCGCCCTCGCTGTTGAAAAGCCTGTTGAACCGGTCCTTGAGCTTCGAAACATTTCTTGGGTACTGAACGAGACGGCCTACTTGATGTACGATCTTTGATGAAGGCTGCTGTTGCCTTTTTCGTAACGTTCTTTCACGTTGCACAACTTTTTCGCCAGGGTCATAGCTTGACTGTTGATCTCATCTTGATTTACCAACTCAGAGATATGAATGGACATCAGGTGAAAATTTTTCGCTTTAGCGGTTAAATGACACACCCCACAACTCGTCCAGCAAAGTTAACCGTGTGCAGAAATACTGGGCGTGAACACCGATCGCCTAAAGCGAGCTGAAAACAACCGCTGCAACGCGATTTCTTGCGAATGTCTAATCACAGAGGCAACGAACCGGGTTGTACAGCCAACCAAGTAAATTCTACACTTGTGGTTTCGCCTCATACGTTCAGCGGTATTGCCCTTTCATAGATCGACAAAGCGCTGATGCGCTTTTTGAAGGCAACTGGGCTATACTAACGCTAGTGGCTATACAAGAGTGAACTTTCGTCTGCGGGTGCTCGCGCACTAACTCTCCTTGTACCTTCGTATCTCTCTTTCCCCCTTTCCCCTTTCCCATGTGTTGTGCAGCCAACCAGGAACGACCATACTTAAACTCTGCTAATTTCAAATTATTTATTTCTCTCTCTTCCACAATCGCACTTTTGAAAGCATAATCGAAAAACCTAGCGAAGATGTACTAACGTATAGACCATTTTGCACGCCGAGAATCGCCGCCTCCAGAATGCCAGCAATACGTGCAGTTGACATGGTACTCGACTGCCACCTTTCTCACTATGAAGAATGCGCAGGAACGTTGAAATTTTTCGCGCGTGCACAAATGTCAGTAATGGTGTACATTGCCTTGCGATGCACTTGACCGATCATGCCGCTCCATTTGTCACCGTCCAGTCCGCCAAACTTGCTTTCGGCGTCCGGAACGACGTTATACCTGGAATAGTTTTGGTGACATTAACTGTGCTTTCGCTTTCAGCATATATGAGAGCTTGGTACAAAAAACTACGTAAACATGCCATTGATGCTCACATTTTCCCTTGTCATTCTTGTAGTTTCTCGCATCAATATGTGCAATAGTAACAACGTTACTTGTTTTTCAGAATAGTTGACGGGTGGGCCAGTTGGTGGAGTGTGTTTTACTTTTGAGCGATGAAAAAGGACCGGGAGAAACGATGTGGCAATCCAATAAGCCCAGCTGTGCACATACCTGCTGAAATGTTCCGGACGCAATCCAATAAGCCCATATGTGCATATCCCTACTGAAATGTTCCGAACGCAGTCCAATAACCACATATGTGCATATCCCTACTGACATGTTCCGAACGCAGTCCAATAGCCCATATGTGCATATCCCCACTAACATGTTCCGGACGCAATCCAAGAAGCCCAGCTGTCCACATCCCTACTGAAATTTTCTGGACGCAATCCAATAAGCCCATATGCGCATATCCCTACTGAAATGTTCCGAACGCAGACCAATAAGCACATATGTGCATATCCCTAATGAGATGTTCCGAACGCAGTCCAATAGCCCATATGTGCATATCCCCACTAACATGTTCCGGACGCAATCCAGTAAGCCCAGCTGTGCACATCCCTACTGAAATGTTCCGGACGCAATCCAATAAGCCCATATGAGCATATCCCTACTGAAATGTTCCGAACGCAGTCCAATAATCACATATGTGCATATCCCTACTGACATGTTCCGAACGCAGTCCAATTGCCCATATGTACATATCCCTACTAACATGTTCCGAACGCAGTCCAAAAAGTCCATTTGTGCATATCCCTACTGAAATGTTCCGGACGCAGTCCAATAAGCCCATATGTGAATATTCCTACTGAAATGTTCCGGACGCAGTCCAATAAGCCCAGATGTGCACATCCCTACTGAAATGTTCCGGACGCAATCCAATAGCCCATATGTACATATCCCTACTAACATGTACCGGACGCAGTCCAATAGCCCAGATGTGCATATCCCTACTGAAATGTTCCGAACGCAGTCCAAAAAGGCCATATGTGCATATCCCTACTGAAATGTTCCGAACGCAGTCCAATAAGCCCATATGTGTATATCCCTTCTGAAATGTTCCGAACGCAGTCCATTAAGCACATATGTGCATATCCCTACTGAAATGTTCCGAACGCAGTCCAATAAGCCCATATGTGCATATCCGTTCTGAAATGTTCCGAACGCAGTCCAGTAAGCCCATATGTGCATATCCCTACTGAAATGTTCCGAACGCAGTCCAATAAGCCCATATGTGCATATCCCTACTGAAATGTTCCGAACGCAGTCCAATAAGCCCATATGTGTATATCCCTTCTGAAATGTTCCGAACGCAGTCCAGTAAGCCCATATGTGCATATCCCTACTGAAATGTTCCGAACGCAGTCCAATAAGCCCATATGTGCATATCCCTACTGAAATGTTCCGAACGCAGTCCAATAAGCCCATATGTGTATATCCCTTCTGAAATGTTCCGAACGCAGTCCAGTAAGCCCATATGTGCATATCCCTACTGAAATGTTCCGAACGCAGTCCAATAAGCCCATATGTGCATATTCCTTCTGAAATGTTCCGAACGCAGTCCAGTAAGCCCATATGTGCGTATCCCTACTGAAATGTTCCGAACGCAGTCCAATAAGCCCATATGTGCATATCCCTACTGAAATGTTCCGAACGCAGTCCAATAAGCCCATATGTGTATATCCCTTCTGAAATGTTCCGAACGCAGTCCAGTAAGCCCATATGTGCATATCCCTACTGAAATGTTCCGAACGCAGTCCAATAAGCCCATATGTGCATATCCCTTCTGAAATTGTTCCGAACGCAGACCAATAAGCACATATGTGCATATCCCTAATGAGATGTTCCGAACGCAGTCCAATAGCCCATATGTGCATATCCCCACTAACATGTTCCGGACGCAATCCAGTAAGCCCAGCTGTGCACATCCCTACTGAAATGTTCCAAAGGCAGTCCAATAATCCCATATGTGCATATCCCTACTGAAATGTTCCGAACGCAGTCCAATAAGCCCATATGTGTATATCCCTTCTGAAATGTTCCGAACGCAGTCCAGTAAGGCCATATGTGCATATCCCTACTGAAATTTTCTGGACGCAATCCAATAAGCCCATATGCGCATATCCCTACTGAAATGTTCCGAACGCAGACCAATAAGCACATATGTGCATATCCCTAATGAGATGTTCCGAACGCAGTCCAATAGCCCATATGTGCATATCCCCACTAACATGTTCCGGACGCAATCCAGTAAGCCCAGCTGTGCACATCCCTACTGAAATGTTCCGGACGCAATCCAATAAGCCCATATGAGCATATCCCTACTGAAATGTTCCGAACGCAGTCCAGTAAGCCCATATGTGCATATCCCTACTGAAATGTTCCGAACGCACTCCAATAAGCCCATATGTGCATATCCCTACTGAAATGTTCCGAACGCAGTCCAATAAGCCCATATGTGTATATCCCTTCTGAAATGTTCCGAACGCAGTCCAGTAAGCCCACATGTGCATATCCCTACTGAAATGTTCCGAACGCAGTCCAATAAGCCCATATGTGCATATCCCTTCTGAAATGTTCCGAACGCAGTCCAGTAAGCCCATATGTGCATATCCCTACTGAAATGTTCCGAACGCAGTCCAATAAGCCCATATGTGCATATCCCTACTGAAATGTTCCGAACGCAGTCCAATAAGCCCATATGTGTATATCCCTTCTGAAATGTTCCGAACGCAGTCCAGTAAGCCCATATGTGCATATCCCTACTGAAATGTTCCGAACGCAGTCCAATAAGCCCATATGTGCATATCCCTTCTGAAATGTTCCGAACGCAGTCCAGTAAGCCCATATGTGCATATCCCTACTGAAATGTTCCGAACGCAGTCCAATAAGCCCATATGTGCATATCCCTTCTGAAATGTTCCGAACGCAGTCCAGTAAGCCCATATGTGCATATCCCTACTGAAATGTTCCGAACGCAGTCCAATAAGCCCATATGTGCATATCCCTACTGAAATGTTCCGAACGCAGTCCAATAAGCCCATATGTGTATATCCCTTCTGAAATGTTCCGAACGCAGTCCAGTAAGCCCATATGTGCATATCCCTACTGAAATGTTCCGAACGCAGTCCAATAAGCCCATATGTGCATATTCCTTCTGAAATGTTCCGAACGCAGTCCAGTAAGCCCATATGTGCGTATCCCTAGTGAAATGTTCCGAACGCAGTCCAATAAGCCCATATGTGCATATCCCTTCTGAAATGTTCCGAACGCAGTCCAGTAAGCCCATATGTGCATATCCCTACTGAAATGTTCCGAACGCAGTCCAATAAGCCCATATGTGCATATCCCTACTGAAATGTTCCGAACGCAGTCCAATAAGCCCATATGTGTATATCCCTTCTGAAATGTTCCGAACGCAGTCCAGTAAGCCCATATGTGCATATCCCTACTGAAATGTTCCGAACGCAGTCCAATAAGCCCATATGTGCATATCCCTTCTGAAATTGTTCCGAACGCAGTCCAGTAAGCCCATATGTGCATATCCCTACTGAAATTTTCTGGACGCAATCCAATAAGCCCATATGCGCATATCCCTACTGAAATGTTCCGAACGCAGACCAATAAGCACATATGTGCATATCCCTAATGAGATGTTCCGAACGCAGTCCAATAGCCCATATGTGCATATCCCCACTAACATGTTCCGGACGCAATCCAGTAAGCCCAGCTGTGCACATCCCTACTGAAATGTTCCGGACGCAATCCAAGAATCCCATATGAGCATATCCCTACTGAAATGTTCCGAACGCAGTCCAGTAAGCCGATATGTGCATATCCCTACTGAAATGTTCCGAACGCAGTCCAATAAGCCCATATGTGCATATCCCTACTGAAATGTTCCGAACGCAGTCCAATAAGCCCATATGTGTATATCCCTTCTGAAATGTTCCGAACGCAGTCCAGTAAGCCCACATGTGCATATCCCTACTGAAATGTTCCGAACGCAGTCCAATAAGCCCATATGTGCATATCCCTTCTGAAATGTTCCGAACGCAGTCCAGTAAGCCCATATGTGCATATCCCTACTGAAATGTTCCGAACGCAGTCCAATAAGCCCATATGTGCATATCCCTACTGAAATGTTCCGAACGCAGTCCAATAAGCCCATATGTGTATATCCCTTCTGAAATGTTCCGAACGCAGTCCAGTAAGCCCATATGTGCATATCCCTACTGAAATGTTCCGAACGCAGTCCAATAAGCCCATATGTGCATATCCCTTCTGAAATGTTCCGAACGCAGTCCAGTAAGCCCATATGTGCATATCCCTACTGAAATGTTCCGAACGCAGTCCAATAAGCCCATATGTGCATATCCCTTCTGAAATGTTCCGAACGCAGTCCAGTAAGCCCATATGTGCATATCCCTACTGAAATGTTCCGAACGCAGTCCAATAAGCCCATATGTGCATATCCCTACTGAAATGTTCCGAACGCAGTCCAATAAGCCCATATGTGTATATCCCTTCTGAAATGTTCCGAACGCAGTCCAGTAAGCCCACATGTGCATATCCCTACTGAAATGTTCCGAACGCAGTCCAATAAGCCCATATGTGCATATCCCTTCTGAAATGTTCCGAACGCAGTCCAGTAAGCCCATATGTGCATATCCCTACTGAAATGTTCCAAACGCAGTCCAATAAGCCCATATGTGCATATCCCTACTGAAATGTTCCGAACGCAGTCCAATAAGCCCATATGTGTATATCCCTTCTGAAATGTTCCGAACGCAGTCCAGTAAGCCCATATGTGCATATCCCTACTGAAATGTTCCGAACGCAGTCCAATAAGCCCATATGTGCATATCCCTTCTGAAATGTTCCGAACGCAGTCCAGTAAGCCTATATGTGCATATCCCTACTGAAATGTTCCGAACGCAGTCCAATAAGCCCATATGTGCATATCCCTTCTGAAATGTTCCGAACGCAGTCCAGTAAGCCCATATGTGCATATCCCTACTGAAATGTTCCGAACGCAGTCCAATAAGCCCATATGTGCATATCCCTACTGAAATGTTCCGAACGCAGTCCAATAAGCCCATATGTGTATATCCCTTCTGAAATGTTCCGAACGCAGTCCAGTAAGCCCATAAGTACTTTCCATGCTGTCTTTGCGAAAACGAATTCTTACTAGAATACATCGCTTCTAGGCTGTCTAATGAACATTCACGGTGTAAACAAGATGCGGGAAAAAAGCGAAGGAACGTCTCATGTCATTAACAACCACAACGACGATGACGACGACGACGCCAATGAAAACAACCTATATTGCGCTCGTACTGTCCCGTTCTGTGTTCTCCATTTTTGCTCCCCCCCCCTCCCATGCATACCATAGATGTATTGATACAGAAGTCTTGTTATTGCCTCAGATAGAAAACGGAAAATTCATGGAAGTATTGAATTGCAACGGAGGCTTTCAGTGCGAATTTGGCTTCTCAATGGCAACTGCTTACGAGTTCAAGTCGCATCCTCGCTATGACACGTCCGTGTCAATATACTATATTGTAAAAAAATATCACGAAAGGACTCGTGTAACTTACTAACATGAAGGACCTCTTCTCGAGAAAGGGGGAGGAGGGATGCGGGCATTGTGATGATAATTGTGCAACAATATCAAAGTTCTGCGGCGCAAAATCGATTCAACAAAGTGCTTGCAGCTGTTTCCGGTTGGGAGACTTATGTTAGTGTTTTGGACGACTGGAGTTCTTTTTTTTATTTAGTGGCGAGACGTCCCATATCTTCTATATATTCAAGATCTGATACTCGCAAGATTTACTTTTTGTTTTTTTGCTAGCGTTGAATGTGGTCCTCTACAAGAACTGTTCGTCGAATTGGTGTCCGAGTTTTTGTCCAGCGTGTTTTATTTTGCGTGGTCTTCTGACAGCTGGCACGCGCTGCCAAATTCTTAAGCGGTAATGCGGTAGAAATATTTTAAACGGGCGTTTGTAGAAGTTTTGTTGATTAGATCAAGTGTTATTACGTACGTGAAGTTGAAGTAGTGGGACAAGGCGATGACGTAGGCCTGCTCTATCCCACCTAGGCTGTCGTTGCCGTATCGTTTTGGAATATTACGGAGCCTCCAGTGGGGTGTGTTCTGTCGGGGTGAGGCAACGAAGATTAACGGCAGGTGGAACACCACTTCACTTATATAACTGAGCCATCAGAAAAGAAGCAACCGGCAGCGCCGATAGTGCCAATTAACTTCGTCTCGGATATTCACTTAAAGAGAGTAATAAATAATAAACATATCTATGGAACACATTGTATGGTGTATCCGAAGCACGTTCCCTGGTGGCTTGACTTTACAATATAAACGACTTTGTGCCAAAAGGTAGCACGTTTACTGCTTTTTTTTGTTGTTGCGTCGCCTTTTTTATTATAGCACACATGCATGACAAAAGTTCACAGTAAAAGTAATGTAGTCCTGCTACCACTAATTTCGTGATATTGTCGCTTGTGCCGCCAGAGAGCTTGCCTAGGCGTAGTATTTTAATCGGAATGCTTGCAGACAAAAAATACATCATGAGCCATTTCACTCTGTGAAGTTCGATGACCAGCGAAGCTGTTTAGCACACGATACAGAGGTGACAGAATTTTGTACAAAGGTACGAACATATTTATTGTCCTTATCGGTGGCAACGTGACGATAGGTATGTACACGCATTCTCGTATCACTTCAGTTATTAAATGCATCCGTCACGTAAAAGAAGGAATGGCTCATACGCCCTTCAGCGATGGTTCATAGCACCACGAATTAAAAAAATAATAATAATAACGCGCCCTCCCCATTACGACGACAGAAAAGAAATGAAGTTCTACGCTGGAATGATGAGCGTCAACGGAGCCAGATGTGGGGAGCTGACGACTACGACGATCGTGCGCATTCGAGTGGTTGCGCCGATGGGCGCAAGCGAGCCAGCTGTGGAAGAAGACAATGCTCGAGCGATTTCTGATGATGATAGTTGTTGTTGATGATGATGATAGTTTCATCTTACTAATGAATGGCTCATACCATAGAGTTTCATACAATAATGGCTCATACCCTCTTAAGCAATGAGCGGCAGTGGAGCCAGCTGCAGAAGGAGACGACGGCGACGACTAACGCACGAGCAGGCACGAGCGCGTTCGCGCGGTTGCACCGAGGACGCCTACGAGCTAGTTCGCGGGTTGTTCGCGGACGACGGACGACGGAAATGCCCTAGCCATACACAGCTTCGCTGTAAGAAGACGCAGTCTGTGGCTTGACTGCATGAAGCCGATCGAAGTGCTTGTTTTAGCATCGTTGGAGGCCGTAATTTTGGCACACGGTTCTTAGCGACTGCTGTGTTGCTGGGCGTTTCAGCTGTTAAATGCAAAAAAGTACGCTTATAAAGGAATTTAAAGCTAGAAGAAGCTGGCGTCTTGGTGTCTACGAGAAGCGACGCGCTTTGCTGCATTTCACTCTAGCAGTGCGGCAGAGAAAAGCTTATATGTAGTTGGATGCTGCTGTGCCAGTAAGTGGCGCCATCATGCGGTTTCTCTGTCCTCGGCGATGCGCTGGGGGTCATACCGAGAGAAACATTGCGCAGGCGGAGTCTGACAAGGCCAGAGAACGGTGGAGGGAGGAGTGAATGGGAAAAAGCGCTCATTTCAATTCAGGTCAATATTGTCACACGGAAACATTAAATAAGTATAAATAAACGTGACGCTCCCTTTTTGCCCTGAGAACGGACGTAAGCATGCTGTTAGAGTCGTCGCTTTCGCTGCCCTGCGTTTCACGCGACTACAGAACATGACTGAAATACGAGAGCAGAAAAAATTTGGAGGACGCTTAAGCTTCGCCTTTAAGAGTGGAACGCGACAGCGTTCAAAGACCCCTGACTGCTTTTCATGCTTCCCGGCAACTGCAGTTTATGTAACCTTAACCTTTAGCGGGAAACGCTGGCTGCGAAGGCTGTGCGCGAAGGCAAGCTTCCTGGTAGAAACGCGGCCTCTTGCGTGGGTAGATCTCCTTTGAATGTTTCGCACTTTTAATATTTAAATTTGAGAAGCACTAACATAAAAGATATGCGCTGTCGGTGTTTTTTCTTCCATTACATTTGTTTGTGGGCTACCGTTCTCAAAATTCCGAGGAATAACATTGTAAAATATGAAAGGCGAGGTATGAGCAATTTTGGCTGTAGAGCAGTCTTGGATATGCGTGCTTCGGAATTTGATTTCTAAATTTTTTTTTTTTGCCGTAACGACGTCCAACGCCGACGCGGGACGCCGATGCCGATGCCGACGCCGGATTTTCTGCGACACGGGCTCCTTAATGCTATCGCGTGAATACGAATGTGCTGCTTCTGTTTCGCCCCTCTGGCGCCCCTGTGTGTAAGCCCGCAAGGGGGCCCAGTACGCATTTTTTTAAATTTATAGATGCGCGGACAAGGGCTTAGATTGCAAGAGCTGCGTCAGATAAAGCTCTCCAGGCTTGCCAGTACACTTTTTAGACGTCTCAGTGATCGTACTGTAGTCGAACATGATGTGTGCATGCTTGTATAGTTAAGGAATGCGTACTGAACTAGGCATCATACAGCCCTTATTCGGAGCAGCGGAGCGTAGAAAAGCAAAAAATAAAAGATAAAAGAAAAGAAAACCGTGTAGGAGTAGGGGAAAAACTTGTGGTGATTTGTTGGCCGAATTGATCTACTAGCCACTGTAAGTAGTGCCAATCTGATATGTGCGCAAAAGCGAACGTGCCTGGTTCTACCTTTCCGTTTAGTATACTTCACTGCAATGTTATGTGTCCGCTTTACCGCATTACATGTTTGTACTGCAGTGAAGCTTAATAAAGCACAATTTTTGCAGCAAAGCTGTATATGGCTAGCCGATTCGTCCGTCCGTCCGTCGCCTGCACGCCGAAAACTCCTCCGGCACAACCCCATGTGCATGCGCGAAGAAAAGAAAGGGAAAGAGAGGTGTGTGAGTGGCTGCCCCAGTAGTAAAGTCGTTGCTCACCGTCGCAGCCGCGCGCGCGCGCAGCAGTTTCTCTCCGGCTCTGAAATAGGTAGTCCACACGTCATACGTATTCCTGAGGAGCAGGCAGCTTTCGATCAGCAACGCCGCGAGCAGAACCGGGAACGAGCTTGTCTATGTCGTGCCGATGCTGCAGCCGTGACACAAGAACAGGCTCGTTGAGCCGAGTGCAATCAGCTACTGCGGACCGAAAATCCGGCAGCCTACCAAGCCGTCGTTTAATGAACCGTCGGGATTAACCCAATGATAAGCACGTTTCAGCTTTTCTGGTTAACCCTCTGTACATAGTGTTTGAGCGGTGATTTCTCTCTCTCTCTCTTTTTTTGTCATTGCGCGCATATAAGACCCTTGCCACGATCTGCCGCTCATCTCACCGGCTCTTTGACGCCAATGATACTACTGCGGCATCGAGTATGAATCTAAATTACTAAATATTCGGTAAAATATGCGCCCTTTAATTTGTAGATAGCCGGGCTTGTGGTTCCTTCAGGAAATGAAGTAAATACATGATATCAAGCACAGTTCACTTAGGATACGTTTAGCTCCCCATATTTATAAGGTATATGGCGTTTGTCAATATAAAACAGAACCAGTTTGTGCAGCCTCGCGTCCAGAGGCCGCTTGAGGAGCAAGACAACTTTGCAGTAATCGTTATCAGTGCCGAAGAACACCATACAAGCGAGACAGCGTTCATTCTCCTCACATAACTTTGCTGGCCACCAGCAAACTGCCGCTGTGGGTTCGAGCCCGTTAAACTCTTAGTAGTGAAGTTTCAACAGCTGAGTGCCGTTAGCGTAAATACCAATGCAAATTGCTACTACATCGCTTTGCACAACTTGCATAAAAACGTTGTGAATGAGTGACCCGCGTATGCATATACTTCTGTCTAATCTGAGTGCATCGCGCAAAAATGCCTGTCACGTGCTACGGTCGCATCATAGCAGCCTTGTGACCGTCTTGCACTGTGCGCTAGACCACAATGGCTTTAAGTTTTGCGCTACTCAGCTTGTGTTACTGAACGTTACTTGCCACATTTGAAGTCTATATGTTCAATGTCTTGCGAAAGCTTTCAGAGGAATGATTATATTGCGAGGTTAACGTCATTGTTGTAGGGGTAAAATGGTTCAAGAGGTAATCCATTGTGTTTTAAGGCTGGTGCATGTGTGTCCGAAAGCAGTCGATGGCTCCTTACAGAAAAACCATGATCCATCCCACTCTGAAAGTGGATGACCAGCGAAGCTGTTAAGCACACGACAGAGAGGTGACACAGGATTTTGAAATATGTACGGACACATTTATAGTCCTGATCGGTGGTCATCGTGACGATAGGTACGCACACACATTCTCTTACTACCTCTGTTATTACATGCGTAAGCATTTCTAAGCCTACCAAACAAGAAATTTGTCCGTCACGTAAGACAATCAATGGCTCATACCCCCTTAAGCACTGACTCATACTCCTGTAAACAAGAAAAAAAAATCTACCTGAGAGCCTACTGATCTTGAATTTCATGGTGTCTAATCATAACTGATGTACTGAAAATGAATATCCAAGTGATGATACGTATAACTGTTTGCATAGAATGAAGCGATTTCGCATCAAATTCGGGAACTTAGTTTTTTTATACACAGATTTGTTGATGGACACGAAAAATGCGTGGAACCCCAGCCATAAACAGCTTCACTGTAATACACCTGTGCGTTCTGCTTTAGCAATAGGCGGCTTTGTTCAGTTGTGTGAAACTTGCTTGCATACCTGCGCAGTCTTTGATTCCTCCTATAATGAAGACACACTCATAGGTGCAGGCTTGAGACAATCTAGAGCCAGTGTACATGAGGCCATTGAGATACATAAGAACATAAAATATTTGAAAAGTATTCGCAGGATTACCTTATGTGTTTCGAGTGTCCATCATGCCAGCAAGAAACCGCGTACGAAATATAAATGAACCGGGCGTTTAACACTGTCAATTCATTTGACGCAGATAACTTTGCGTGCAACAGTACTGACAAATAACAGCGCGTTGGAACTTACGTGGACGGCTCCGACATTCAGGCGCAACCCAGTCAGCTTTGTGTACCACTCGAGGCCGTGGTGGTTCTGAATTATTCCGCACTGGCTGCAGATGGATGACTGGTTACCCATTGCCCACAGCCGGAAAACGTAGTCGCTTCCTTGTTCCTCGACTGCCTAAACGAGAGAAACTCTCAACAGTACACATTCGCAGTGGATAAACAGTGGCGTAGTCGCGGTGCGCAGAACACACACTCTGTTTAACGCACATCTTCTAAACAATCTGCTGTACTATGCTAACAAGTGGAACCATATTCACAAAGCTGTTCGTAATAGATCACAGTCCACAGAAATCTCTCTCTCCACTGTAATAGCGAACGAGAAGGTGAGTATAATAGTGCCGTGAAATGATCAGCATTTGTTGTTGACAAATCTGTAAGGACACCCGGGAAACTGAACGGAACTGAATGATATTTCTTTTCAGAATGCGAGATACAATTGCATACCACATCGTGGCGGTTCCCGACGGTGTCATCGTTGTCAATTACTAGCACGTTGCATCGGCTGAATTCCACGGGTGAGTAAACCGGGACCTCGATGTAACTAGTGGTCTTGAAACTCAGCTGGCAGGCCATGCTGATCTGAGAACTCAGGAGGCTCTATGTGTGATAGGAACACAAATATATATAAGCAAACGGGTGAGGTATTCATACGTCAGGTTGACAAAGAAGGTGACGACCCTGTACGCTAAGCCGTGAGGACAGCAGTAATATCAGAAACTGCCTATTGGTGTAAGAAAATGCGGAATTTAATACCGAGACCAGGATACCACTGAAATCTATGTAAAAAATTTTAAACTTCTCTTCAGTAAAGTACAGTGAACCATAAAGCGCCTTCACTGTATGCTCATAGATTATGTGATCACAATACCAGCATAGATTGTTCTATGAGTAAATATCGTATTTCCTGCCCAAGACTCTTGTAACCGAGGCCGGTAAAGCAGCAGAATTGAGTATCATGAAGGTTGGCCTAATGGAATAGTCCTTAATCTGCTGTACTGGGAATTTTGGTCGCAGCTGTCGTCACAGCTTGCTCGTTCGGATAGTTGGTGACGATCATCATCATGCACGCTTGTAAGTGCTTTTTCACTGCGCGGACGCGATATCTGAAGAGTAATCACTAACCGTCTGTTGCAGCATTTCCTGTAGTTTTTCGACGCTTTCCCATAGCAACAGGACTTTGTATCTCTTAACGGGATCCGGGAACAAGACCAGGTTCCAGGGCGGCCCTTCGTGCCTTTCTCTCAGGCTCTCTATATTTGCAGATGCTATCAGGCAGCCGCAAGAGTGAAACATCTCGACGAAGGTCGCTGCGAATAACACGTAGGCTAAACGTCACGCAGTTCTACGCGTATGGAGAATAGTTTCACAGCCGCGAGTCAAGCCCCATGCTTCGCAGGAATGTAAGTTATACACAAATTGCTCTATAACTGTATTTATGATCTGGCCAAGGTCCTAACATAACTACTTCAGTAAGCGGCTTGTGACTATCGCATTCCATATTGAAAACCTGATTTTGCACAAGTCATTGTGCCTTGTGTGTGTGCTATCTAGTTTATTGTGCAGTTACAGTTAATGTCATAGTCATCAATTAAATTATTACATTGTGAGTGTACAAAGTCAGTGTAGGAGGGAAAGGTCACAGTAATGGTTCACTTTGTGCGGAACTATGCTACAAGTATTTATTCAGGCGCTGCCGAAACGTTTACGTAGCGGTTAACGGATTTAGTTTGTATCTTGTGCTGTAAACCCAGCTGATTTAAATAAATCCGGGCACGTTGTTTTTAACCGCTGTGTCTGCGTTACTTGCCTGCTAATTTAGCAGTGAAGTATACAGCCTAATCCCGACTAAAATAGAACGCTAGGCTACTATGTGTTTCGGCATGTTCCTTTTTGCTTAGGTTAGTGCTGCAGATTTGCAGAAAGGTTAGCAAAAATGGTTTCTTCGATCTGCCTATAGCTCTGGCATTCATTGCATACAGGGACTCATGTGTGGTTGGATTAGTTGCTGTGGTTTGCGGTATAGCTCGGGACCATATGTGCTTAAATGACAGCAAACCAACATAGCGTCGTAATGTCCTTACCACGCGTCTCCTGCAAGGTGCTGTTGCTCGGTATCAAGGTTACCTCTTGCTTCCGGCAAAAGTCGCAAATGATCTCGCTCATGCTTGAGTAGGTAGCTGGTTGTGTGGCTTCATGTGTAACGTTGCACCTGACCACTGTAACGAGTAGACCAAGAGATGGGAACAGCATGGCGTCAAATAAAGCACGACATCAACAATTCAACTGATGCGTTCACTTAAGAAATAATAGAGCGTATAAGTAACTTCGGGACACACCTATACTGATGTCCGATACATGCGACACGTGTCCAGATGTTAAGAATGCTCGCATAGTTATGTTTATGACCGTCCTTTTGGAAGGTGTACATTTGAGTTTTATAAATGCAAGATTGCTGATCGTAATAAAACAGCACTGTTACTGCACTGTGCGAGAGCAGTTCACTGCCCATGTTCACAAGTACGGTTATTCATGGCCCCGATTGAACTGGGGCTCCATTTGTGTTATAAAATTCAAGGTGACTACTTTAAGTTACGAGAGAGACAAAGAGAGAAAAAAAAAGTTTCATTAAGAAATGCTGTTGTTGCTACTGTACGCCGGGATAAAAGGAAGGGGAGAGAAATAAGGTTACGAGTGATGACGACGGGGACAGACCGATGTGAATCAGTGGTCTGTCAGAATACTTTCACAGCCGCGAGTCAAGCCCCATGCTGCACAGGAATTCTGGTAATACACAAGTTGATCTATAACTGGATTTGTGATCTTGCCAAGGTCCTAGCATTGCTCATTCAATAAGCGGCATATTGCCGCTTTCGGACGGAGAATCAGCCAGCGTATTCCGTTCATGCGCGTACAATATACTCAGGTGAAATATGTATCTTGGAGGTCACTTACGCTCAATGAACATGAGGTAACACAGAGCCTTTTCGAGCAACATACTTTCGGTTACTTTTCAACAGAGCTTCTACGAGGTGACGTAGCCCGTCTAACGCAGAAGTCTGTACTTCCCTCGGTACCACGTTGTATCCTTAGCGCAACCCCAGGGTTGTCGAGCAGTGCAGAGCCGTTCAAGTCGACTGGGGTCGACAAGGCTATTCTACGCGAAAAATGCGACTCCAAAAATAACATTGTCAACGAACTTGGTAGCAAGGCGGGAGACATACTTACTTTCTGAACCAGCTAGGAGATGCAAGAGTCTCTCATTGGCTATCGATTCTGTCAGCATCTTCAGCATGCAATCGGAAATGTCCGCACTCCGGAAAGGACCCTTCCCTCGCGAAGTTGCAGAAAAATGATTGCACAAAATAAGCAGGTGCACTACCGAAGGCGTCGCGTAATGAGAGACGTGCACGTTTCGCATCGGGCTTTTGGGTCCCGAGAAGGCGTGTAAGTTGTTCCCGGCTATACGAAATGTGCGGTGCTGGTGCATAATACGCGTTGTCCCGTAGACGGTGCCCATTTGCGCGCCCATTCGCTTCGAAGCTTTTCTCGGTGTAAGTGCTTTCTGCACGCGAATGCGTCTCGCTTGAATTAAAGTAGTGCCTTGTAAGGCGAAACAAAATTTTTCGAAGCGTGGAAGTGCTTTTGAGTGCTTGGGTGATTGACACATCTGGGAACCATTGTTAGGCCACCAGTTCTTTTTTTTTTTACTTCTCAAAGCTTTGTTGAAAAAAAAGTTCAATATAAGAACAGCTATGGGCAGTCCAACGGGCCCGCGAAGCGCCTGAAAGACTTTGCCTTTTGGTCCCAACGTGGGAGCGGCCCGCTAGGAAACTAGCACGACCTAATGGACCGCAATAAAGTTTTCCATCCATCCAACCATTCATCCATCGGCTAGAGTGCTGTAGTTGGCTTAAAGAGCAACTCCGGCGATTTTACGATGTCCGAATTTTGAATACACGTTGGAATAAACCGCGCAACGGTTTCTGCAATAATAAAGTTCCTCCTCCTCCTCCTCCTCCTCTCTTTTTTCGCTCTGATTATCTGTGCTAAACTATACGACTGCAAGTAATTTAGTTTTCCTGAAAATGAATTTTAAAGATTGGTTGAGTTCTTGACTCATGACTTTCTACTGGCCATCCTGTGTTTGTTACGTCAGAGAATACACCACCAGTCTCGCTGAAATCGTCGCTTAAATAGCCGCTGTCTAGTTCGGAAACTCTGTAAAAGCTCCCTGTGTCGCCAGAAGACATCATCAGCTTCACCTCTTTGGCGCTAGCGCCACGCGTGCTGCATGATTAGCACACACTCTGCATGATTACATTATGGTAGTGTAGGATCTCACGTCATTGACTCATCGTAACGTCACACGAAGAAGCTACCCGTTTCGGTTTCGGCATCTCGTTTATTGGTTATCTAAGCTATTGGTGAATTTCTAAGCAAATTAAACCATCATACCTGTGACAAGAATGTCAACGCCATTTGAAATTGACAATATCCCAATATTGTTAAAAAAACGCCGGAGTTGCCCTTCAATGCTTCGGAAACTGTAAAAAAGAAAATGCTAAATACGTTCTCTAGCGTCTCTCAAGTTTGCCGAGCCATGGCGTTACTTATCAAAAACGTTCCAGTTACTGCGGCTTTCGAGTTGGCGCGCCTTACTTGTTCTCCAGTTGTGAAGCACCTAGTGTTTTAAACCGACGTCTCCTCGTCTACATAGACGTCGCTACCTTGATTTCTCACACTGGTGAGAAATCATTTGGTGTTTGCATTTCGGCATAGTGGGTATGTGCATAAAGATTGCGTGGCATTCAAGTTGTGACCTCTTTGGTTCGTAAACGTAAAAATTGCACGTGCCCGCACGATGTATAGTATGAAAGTAAGCACAATAATTCTGCATCTGCGAAGCTTCTCTTTACATGACGCAACATGTGCGCTGAATCGGCATTATGTTTTTAAAAGTAGGCTATACATATGTACATGGCCTCTCGCTGTTAGTTCTTAATGTGGATTAGCATAGAAATAACATGGCAACACAACGGAATCTCCGACCGTAGCAGGGATAACCGTCTAAAGGCGAAACCGCCACCACTTGAATGTTAGAAAAACCGCTCTGAACTCGCGTAAGACGTAATACTGCGGATATATCAGCTGTTGCCCGAGACTGCAGTGTTCGCTGTATGGGATTGCGGGTTTTCTTATCAGAAAAATAACGCTCGAAAATGAATAATTAAGCTTGCACATACTTTTTTCTGAATAAGTTCACGTTCTCCTTTCGATGCTCTACTTGCGCATAAATAAGCTTGTGAATGCACTCATCTCAGTCCATTTGGTCCGAATACACAATCTCAACACGCACGTGGCCATGATTTGGAAGGCAGACGTGCTTGGGAAGAATAAATAAATAAATAAATAAATACATAAATAAATAAATAAATATTTTTTGTATAACCTAAGGAAGCACACTGAAAAGAACATTTAGCTTTGTTAGACAGCTCAAAACACACAAGCGGGAAAAGAAGAACGAACAACCAAGGTTGCCTCGTACGATATACCGCTTAGTTTATTTCTTGCCAAACATCCCGTATTAGTCCTGCAGCCAACACACTGTCCTAGTGCACCGTGCTACGAGTGGCGGGTGCCACGGTCACCAGAACGTGCACTTTCTGGCCGGATTCATCGGCGACGATGGCTTGCATTTGAAGGCGTCCGCGAATGCCTTCATGTTCCTCAAAGGCGCGTTGCACCGTTCGCGAGACGCAGCGAACGCCCCACTAGCCACAACTGGTCCACTAGTCTGCGTCGCGGGCCTCCTTCCCGCCGCCGCCGCCAGGCTACAGAACTTGAAGCAGGACACGGAGAAAAAGGCCTGCTTTTCGGTCATGTTGGTGAACGGCAAAGTACGGCGCTGCATTCGCGCGGAAAACGTCTCGTAGGCGACGTGTAGGCCTACGAGATCAGCGACGCCGCTGATTCCTGTCGTCCAATCTGCGTTGGCTACGCCGTCAGCGTCTGGAGCCGAGGACAAGGGCTCGTTGATCTGTGAGTGCTGGACACACTCCAGGTGCGCCTTGTAGCGTTCCAGGACCGAAGTGCTATTCTTGCTGGCGCTCACCAGTCCGTTATGGAGCTTGCGGAGCATGCTATGTGCTAGAACGTGTCCGAGGCCGCCGAAGTTGGTCGAAACCAGGCCGTCTCTGGAGAATAGCGGAAGCAGCAGGGCAGGAGCCGTCAGCAGTATCTTGTTTGACGTGGCGGCGGCGAGAGTGAGTGCGTTGGGCGTCGACAGGGCGCCGAGGTCGAGCCCACTTGCATTCCTCTGCGTTTCGTCGGCCAGGTGGCAGACCTTGAGCCACGTGTCGAGGAAGCTGTCGTCTTCGCGAGCGTAAGGATAAGCTTCGTAGAAGGCGTCTAGTTGTTCCTTCGATCGAACACCCGAAGCAAAGAACAGCGGTGTCGCTTGTAGCTCCTGGAACTCGGAGAGGACGGACTTGGGCACGGAGTGCCAAATGAAGGCATCGTTGCTGAAGAGAGCGTTGTACGTGGCTCGCAGCTCCTTCGTCATCTTGAGAATCTCTTCCGTCGTGTTGGGAACCAGCTTGTCGAGCAGGTACGCGGTGACAGCAGGAACCTACAGGTAGAAAATGAAGGCAGATGTGTAGTATAGTAAGGGCACTTTAATACGTGTGTGCCCTTCAGTAAAGTTGAATAAGATACTTAATGATGCTGCTTAAGAACAAGCTACTGCAGTTTGTAGGCAAAACCACGATAAGCTTTCATTATACTTTTTTTTTGGCTTTGATTGATTAAAGCCTAGCCGCTGTAATAAGTGGAGCTCTTGAATTCCACAATTTAAAGGAGAGCATAACCACCACTTCAGCGTTCCAGGAAGGGTTCACGTTGCATTGGAGGGTGAGCTGCATCGTCTGCCGAGGGCGGCGCTGGTGCAAGGCAACATTGCGTCTATTGCTTCTAGTGCGTATACGCTTTCCATGGGTACAGGGCGCCGTTTGTTGCGCGGCTCGCTTTTAACGCGATAGCGTTAAATGCCCCGTGTCGCGAAAAGTCTGTTGTCTGGCGCCGACCGTCTTGTGAGCGAAAAATCGTTCCAAACCCCGCATAGCGAACAACGCAGACCCTCCGCGTGGCGGGGAGGCGTTACTGAACTAACGGAGCTTCTCAACGTAAAATGCGTAAAAGAATCGTAAAGTACGACTTACCCACAACCTACAGACATGATAGGGTCGGTTTGTAATTTGAATATACGAGAAAACAATTCTGTTATGCGGAAACTCAAACACGAACGCCTTTTTTCAGCGTTTCTACCATTCATAGAGCGGTGCGCCCCGCTCGTTTTCTTGCAGCATCATCCAGATAGCGCTCGCCTCCGCGTATCCGCGGCCCACGCAAGAGGACTCGCTTCTACCAGAAAGCTCGCCTTCGTGCATAGCGTTAGCCGCCACTGTTTTTCGGCAAACGTTGCGGTTACATAAACTGCAGTTGCCGGGAAGCGTGAGAAGCAGTCAGGGATCTTTGTGTGCTATCGCGTTCCACTCTTAAAGGCAGAGCTTAAGCGTCCTCCAATTTTTTACCAACTTGCATAGCTCCCGATTAGCAGTGACGAAATGCACAAAGCCACAACAATGTCAGCAATCGCCAGGCAGTCGAGCGAAATCTTATCGCAATCAATGGCCTCTTAGCGCGCCTGTCTTTTATGTCAGACATAAGCTACTTTTAGTACTTGAACATTAACAAATACAGTCAGATAAGGTGGTGACAAAGGTTGGTAGGTAATGAAGGAAGTCAGGTAGGTAGTGAGTCAATGAAAAAATTGAAATTCCTCATGAATACACTAAAAATATATCTGCACAAGTATACTGGCCGCAGCTTCCCCGAGTGTAAATACATTGGTTGAGTTGAAACTGGCTCCCGGGTTGGCAGAATGTGCGTGGCCATGGGCGCTACTTCAAATTTGACTTACAATTTTAGAGCATCGTAGACATGCATATGCTTTCTAACGCGAGAGCGTTAAGCGTCCTATGTCGCCGAATATCCGGCGTCGGACATCGCTTCGGCTAAAAAAATTTCGAACCAAATTCCGAACTACTCATACCCAACCACTCTTTTACCACCAAAGTTGCTCATACCTTGTCTTTCATTCCTTACAAAGTTATTCCTCGGAATTTTGAGAACGGCAGCCCAAAAACAAATGTAATAAAAAACAAAACTAAACACCGACAGTGCACATCCTTTATGTTAGCTCTTCTCAAACTGAAATATTAAAAGGGCGAAACAATGATACGAGATCGACCTACGCGAGAGACCGCGTTTCTACCAGAAAGCTCGCCTTCGTGCATAGCGTTCGCCGCCAGCGTTTCCCGGCAAACATTATGGTTACATAAGCTGAAGTTGCCGGGAAGCATTAAATGCAGCCAGGGGTCGTTGAATAATATCGCGTTCCACTCTTAAAGACGAAGCTCAAGCGTCCTCCAATTTTTTTGCCCATTTGTCTGCCTCGCTATCCACATTTATTTATGCTCTTTCCCTTCCTAGCATCGAATATGTACTAGGTAGATGATTATACTTCTGAATGTTCTTTGTTCGCATGCTATATTAATCATCTGGTAGGCCACCGGTGAATATTCGCGTCACAACTCTACTCCATTCTCTTCAATAAGTAAATAACAAATTCAATATATTAGAGATCGCGCTTTGTACGTTCAGTGCATCAGGGATCGCTATTTGTAAGTGCGTTTCGTTGTTCCCTTTGTACGCATGTTCCAATTTTCACTGATGTGAAGTGGTGTTCACGCTTTGTGGCCTTGAGGCGTGGTTAGGTTAGGCTAGCACAGCAGAGCGTAACTTTCACAATGCGCGGTCTCTGACCACGTAAGTGCGAGGTTCTAAAAACCTGACCCCGAGGCTGCGCTGGATGAGTCTCCAGCAGCGGGTGAAGCGTGTGCCTCCCTCTGCGGGCACAGTGGCCGGGGAAACGAGGGGCGCCATGGTGCGCACCGCGTCCCACGAGACCAGCTGGTGGAGCGTCTCGGAGGTCAGCGACGACCGCAGGCTCGACAGGAGCACCCTCACGGCGCCATTGCCGTAGTAGCGGACATCCTTCTCTTCCTGGCGAGAGGGAGGGCAGAGTGTTATTAAAAAAAAAGAGATAACAAGGGCGAAAAAAGATGTCATATTTCGTTTAACGTCTAACGCGACTCGCGGTTTATGAGACGCCGCGTGGGAGCACCGGGCTAATTTCGCTAGAATAGCAGCTTGGGCTTGTTGGTATTGCATCCTGGTGTTAACAGCGCAAAACTTAGACGGGACACGAGATGATTGTGGTGCGCTTGTGGTGTCGTCTTTTCGTCTCGTGTCCCGTCTACGCTTTGCGCTGTTAACAGCGGGTTAATATGACACTCGAACTATTACTGAGCGCCAAATGAAGACGAAGGCAGATGTGGGAGCACGTAGACAAAACGGAAGAACGTTTGTCTTGCCTGCCCTCTCTTCGCCTTCATTTCGAGCTCATTGATCTTCTGAATAGATATGCATGAACCGATTAGTCCTGCATGGAGAAATCTTAATTTAGTACATTATGGGTTGGGGAAATTGCATAGTGTTATGAGGAACGCCAGTGTGTTATGCGAAAGGCACCCGATTAATTTGACCACCTGTGTTTTCTTTTTTCTTAGCGTGCACCCAAATCTAAGCACACGAGCATTTTATAATATCGCCCCCATCTAAAGGCAGCCTTCGCAAGGGCTAATGAAACCGTGACCTCGAGATTAGCAAGAGAACGCCGCAGCGGCTGAGACGGTACTGGAGGCCCGGTTTAATTTCGGCCACCTGTTTCTTCTTTTTCTTTTTGTTGCCGTCTGCAATAAGAACGGTACATGAGCGTTTTATTTTCTTTCTTTTCCTATTTTTTCATATATTCGTTTTTAGTGGAGTGCGGCCGTGCCACGGTCGGGAGTCGCACGCACGATCTCGTGTTGAGCATGTAGAACGTCATAGTCACTGCGCCACAGCGGTTGGTTAAAAAAGTGCTTTTGGAGAAAGCGCAGGGAAAAGCGAGAATATTCGTACCCTGGTTGCTCGAGTATATGTTACAGAAGTACCTTAACTATCAATAAAGTGTGTTAGTTTGGCCCCGCCCCTGCGTTAGCCGTACTGTGGTACGGTCATTCTCTGCCGTGCATCTGCTCGGTTTAGTCGGCCGGACAGGTTTACTCCAGCGCAACGTGCTTACCTGTACGTTACTATAAGGCACGACTGAAGCTTCCTATTACCAGCGAACACGTGCGAAATTGAAGGCCATAATTCTGTGCAACCAAAGCTGCAGTCGGCCAAGTGACCATATTCGCCCGACGAGCATGACGTAGTCGAGAGTCTGACGAAATCTCGTCTGGGCGGGAGTAGTTGGACAGAAAACGAATCTAACGCCCAACAAGGTTAAGAATTTACTAAAAACACGTTGCAATCTACGCGGCCCAATGAACATCATTGTGAACGCGACCATATAAAGCCAGCAGACTATGAAGGCAAGGAAAGCATAGGGGAAATTAGCTGTGGTGTAAACTGAAACGTTGAATATAGTGAAAAAAAAGGAAAATGACAATGGACCGAAAGATAACTTGCTGAAGGTGGGATCCAAACCATCAAGAAGGCTATCGCGTAAGGGCAAAATGTTTAATCTTGAATAATTCTTCATTTTGGTGTGGGCGTCAGTTCTGTTTTATTGCGATAGCAATTATATGGACACTCCAGGCACATTTGTGCCGTCGCCATCACCACTGTCGTGATGCTCCGTATGAGTGAAAGCTTGTGAGTGTGAGCCGGCGAACGCCGTTCAATCTCGCGTGCGCGAGCGACGAACGCTGGCCAGAAGCGTGCCCTCTCCTGTGGCGCGCGAGGCGGGAAATCAGGTGAGGGAGGAGGGGCGTTTTTCTCCGGAGGCTGCTAGGGCGCTAGGGTGCCTCGATATCCTCCTCGCTCACCGCTCCCTACAAAGTGGAGACAACCGCGGCGTCTACTACGGCGTCAGCCGCGCGAATCGTGGACGCCGTAGTAGACGCTTTTGGCGGACGCCGTAGGGAGGCGTTGCCGGCGCTCGTGTGTCTTAAAAGCGATCTGCAACGTGGCCAAAGTGCGCGCCCGCGCGGGCGTCACCTTCAAAGTGATCGGCGATGCTTGCAGAGTGCGCGTAGTGTCAGTAGCTTCGTATGCGCTGTGCTTTCGACGTTTCGTTCGTGCTGACGCGACAGATGCACGGATGTCAATTGGCTCGCGGCTGCTGCCGCGATTCCTGACTCCAGTGTTCTCACAGACAGTTTCCGCTGTCATCGAGCGAGATGTGTTCATGTTTCCCTGTGCGCGCGTGACACCGTGCTGGTTAACTTATTTAAAACACGTTGACGGGCTAGTTGGTTTGAATCCATGATATAATGTGTCAGCGCGACTGAGCAAGGACGTAGAAAGGAGTAGACACACAATGACATTGCTCTCTGTGTGTGTGTTTCTCCGTATTCGATGAGTCACGCTTACGCATTCTATCATTGTTAATTTAGTTAGTAAGCGAATTTTTGCAAGTTTATACGGCCGGTAAAACTACTATCCTTATTTCGTACAGCCATCTACTAATTTGCTATCGCAATCGGTGCTTCTCCTTTCGCGTGGAACTGCGAATTTTTCTTCATGACGTTGTGCCGAATCACGCCGCGCTGAAGGATTTCGCGGACAAACTGATAGCGGAGCAATTCCTTTGAGTTCGGCCACGTTACGCTTGTCTGCTGACATGAATAAACGATCCGGCCCACCGTGCGGCCCACCGTGCGGCCCACCATGCGGCCCACCATGCACCCCCTTCGATTTAGAGAATCGAAGGGGGTGCAATTACGTTGGGAGCTCTCCATTATCGCGTCTCACATGTCTCACAATAGAGGCTACCCCACTTCTGTTTCTACCCCTGCTGTAATCTTAACTCCGGCTACTACGGCTGTTAAGATACCAATAGCGTCACGACTCAGCTAGGGAAGTTATTTTTGGCTTCGCGTGTGTGGCGTGCGTGCAGCCCGCAAGTAGTTGCGGGAAACGGTGGTAAACGTGTATGTTGCGGTATCTTTAATCAGTCTTACAGCAAAATGCTGTAGTAAGCCAGCGTTCTTACCAGAATCAGTTCGAGCGCCGCTGCCTTCTGTTTCATCGCGGCATCCACTAGGCGGCGCACGACGTTTTCCGTGTCGCTTATTCGCTGGACGACTTGGTCCGCATTCTCCACCTTGCCGTAGACGTCCAGCAACACGCGGTAGCTGAAGGAGACGTTCTCGGGCCTCCCGGCCAACCACAACACGTAGCGCTCGTTGACCGATGCTCTGAAGGTAACACATCAGGCCTGTTAAAGCCTATACGCGCGTTATAATTAGCCTCTCCACACTTAGACTACGAAATGATTGCACATTTTGAGGTTTTGCGCCACAACAATAGTCATCATCTCTCGGGCGTGCCTTTCCTTTCTTTAACGCTGCGCACCCGGTGCTTTCAGATGACAAACGACGTACGGCGTACGCAACCTTATATCTTCCCTCGTGCGAAGGGGAGATAGTCGCTTTGATGCGCTTGCCACGTGCGTGCATGTCGCATATCAACATTTTGCTTACAACAGTGAAAGCGGGCCAGTTTCCTCCACTGTTCTCTCGTGGAAGCTACCAGTTTCAGACGCAATGTGACACCATACATCGCCTTCGGGATCGGGCTAGACCGGTGGCTGGAAGGACGCGCTCGGCGTTGCGCGCTGTGCTACTGTACACGACAAACGCGAGACGCACGTTTACGACGAACAAGTTCACGCACAGACGCGCGTGTCGCTGTCATAGAGAAAGAAAATGCTGTGATGTCCGCGCTGCACGGCGAGCTACAGCCGCGCAGAACAATGACACAAACTGGAAGATGTAAGAAAAGCAAGCGCAGCACGGTACGAAACAGTGTATGTTTCGCTTGCTGTGACAATAATCATTGATGGTTTCTGCATAAATTTGTGGTATCATTCATTCAATAGTTTCTGCAAAACAGTTTTTGATTGAATCTTGTTGGGAATTGTAGTGAACGGACGGGACGGACACGCTCAGCCCCATTCCCTAGTCATAACCGGTCGTCGCAGTTAAAAAAAAAAAAAAAAAACAGATTCTGAAGTAAGGAAACATGGTGGTACACGGTTGAAGGGGCCTTTCAATAAATTCGTTAACATAGTTGTAGTTGTTAATAGCATAGGTGGCGTTGCGTTCTGTTGTATACCTCAGCAACAAACCGCGAGGCTGAGACTTCACGGCGAGTAAGCGTGCAGTGAGGACAGACTGCACGTCGTACAGGTACGAGAGCCGCAGCATGGTCATCAAGCCGCCGGTCGCTGTGACGTTCCCGGAAAATCCGAGCCCCTGGCTGTCGACGAAGGCCTTCAGTGGGGCAGTGGAGTCGTTGGCGGGAGGCCGGAGGCAGGAAGCGAACAGAGCCCGAATCTTGTGCAGGGTGGAATGATCCGCGGGCGGGGGCGTGGTTGTCACAGAATCAACTGCGACCACACAGATCACACATGTTGCAAAAGCTTGTGGCAGTAGCGTGAATCGGACTGAAGCGTGTCGCGAAGAAAGGTTGGTATAAAGTTACCTGTCGGACTCCTTTGAACGCGAGCCAGTCGGGCGGAGTTAGCGCCGTTAGTTAGTTAATGTCGGGTGGGTCGGCCCGCTTTTTCAGGGGTATACAGATTGATTCAGCCTAAGACTTTTGGCAAGGCGCCTCTTATAAACGTCATCGTGTTGTGTTGGTGGTTCGTAGCTTCCAAATCGCACGCTTGAAGCTATGTTTTTAAGTACTGTTTGGCTTGGACAAAAGCGTATTTCACGAACGCAGGAACTCAGCTCGTGGAAAACGAGTTCTTGTTAGCGCTCTCCCTACCTGTAGTCACCTGTAGGCAAGCCCTACAGGTGACTCGACCAGCTGATGTTGGGTTCATGTAAACAAACCTGTAGGGAAGTGTGTGTATGGAGGGGGGGGGGGGGGGGTAGGGTGTTGCTTTAGCTAATCGTGACGTCACGGCGCATCATTTAGAGGCATTAGGTGCGCATGCGTCGATGATTCGGCCTGCGCGAGCTGCCTTCGCTGCAGCGCATTTCACCGTGTTAGAACAAGTGAAGCATAGTTCATTACTCAGTCGTCAATATTTCTGGCACATAAGAACAATTATCATTGCGATGGAAATACTCTGCATATTAATGGTACATTTTACTGTGCGTGAAGATATGTGGGTTACCTTTAACCTTAACACTCGCATTATTACCTTCGGTTTTTAACTGCTTCTTTATGAAGACTAGCTCTGTTTGGTAAAACGACCATTACGATTCCACGCGCATGTGTCTGGCTGCTGGATATGTATCTCAACCTGTTTAATACATCTAAATTTAGCAATAGGTTCAAGGCGCAAAATGGAAAATGCCAGAATATTATACATCATCTGTATATATAGGCTAACAGCTCCAACCATACGGCAAGCGGCTTCTACTCCTCCAAAAGCAGGCCATATCAAGTGTTTCCTGCTCAGTATACGTACAGGTCAGGTCAACGCCTGTGACGACCTTGTCTTTGACGAGCCTCCACAGTTCGGCCTCCATGTCGCTGAAGACGGTGCCGGTAGAATGCATACCGGTGAACCGTCCGCACACGAATGCGTGGAAGTCGTCGCAGGGGTCCGACTCCGGCTGCAGACTGGAGATGAGTGCCCCCGCGAGTCGGTCGCACGCCGTGCTGGCACACAGAGCGCGGCGGGATCCTGTAGCCTCTGCGAGCTTGCGGTGTTTGAATAGGAGCACGACAATGACAAAGAACAGTGCGCTTGCTACAGCAATGCCGAAAATCTGGAGAAGGAATAGGCCGAACGTCTTCTCTTTGACGACCGGCGGGGGCGCAACAGAAGCTTGTAGCTGAGCCTGCGGCTGATCCTTCTGTTGTTCCCGCTCCTGATCCTGTAAATGAGCCTTCTGCTGATCCTGATGCTGATTCTGTGGCGGGGCCTGGGACTTTTTTTCTTGCGGCTGAACCTCTGGCGCGGACTGCTGCGTACCCTGCGGCTCAGCTATCGGCTGCGAATGTGGCTCTGCCTGCTGCTGCGCCTGCTGCTGCTGATCATCATGTGGCTGATCTTGTGGCTGAGACTGCGACAAATCCTGGGTTTGAGACTGCTGTTGATCCTGCGCCTGCTCATGTGGTTGAGTCTGTGGCTGGGTCTGGGACTCAACTGTCGACTTATCGTGGAAGGTGGCCTGCGTACAAAATATCGCCTAGTACAGCAAGGTCAAGTGTGATAAGCAGCACCATTGATGTTGTCCGCACACTATGGTATGAAACTAGCCAAGGATAACGGGGCCGACAAAGCTACTTTGACTGAGATGCGTCCGCGTATGGAGAATTCAGCCCGCATTATCGAGATACCTTGACTACATTCAATGCGACTAATACTATGAGAGCAAACGACTTTACTAATTAATTGGGCTTCTCCACACATCATATTTTACTGAGCTCATCGTGGAACTGGTCATAGCTCATCGCTAAATGAAGACGAATAAAAAACGGCCCATGTTAGCACTGAGCATTTGCATGTATGGTATCGCAGGAGTGATACTGAACTCTCTCATCGCGTAAGACACACTAGCTCTGCACCTACTATTTAACCTGAAGAGCGTCTATACTGCCATTGAAAGTCTACCTGTCTTGAAACCATGTTTAGGAAATGCAAAATGCGTCATCATATAAAAACCGACAGAAGGACAAGCAGATAGGAGAAAATAAACGAGAAAATAAAAAAACTAAAACAAAGTACAGACGAAACAAAACAGTAGGACTCAATGCGGCAGTAAACGACAAAACATAGGACAAGGCTCGATAACAGAAAACAGGATAAAAAATGCAATACGTTAACACATTAGAGAACGCCCAGTTGTTTGACATATATCTCCTTTTCTTGTTTCATTCGAATGCCCCCACTGAAAGTCCTGCCGAATAAAACGAATACGAAAGAAAACTACAAGAATGCACGAAAAAGAGAGAGACGTGTTAACAAGATAATGAAACATAAAATAATCGAGAAAAGCGCGCAGTGGACCAGTAGAATGCGTCAAAAAACGTCAGCGATCCAGTATGAGGGATATACTTGCATGGAAGAGACAGCTCGAATAGCGACGGTAAAATCATGTGAAAGAGGAGAGGAGGCTAAGTGAGGGCAGGCACTGGGGGGGGGGGCTGACACTACAGGCTGTTATAGACTGTGACCGCGTAACGAAACGGTGGAGAGTTTGCTGAAGAGCCTTATGGACCTTATTGTTTAGAGTGGACGAAATTTTTAGCGGTAGCTCTCGTCAGCTAAATGTTGTGCACACATCACTACTCGTGGCATACGAGCTTACAAAATTGGCAGCTTCGCGCGACGGGCGAAGCAGTGATAGGGATACAAAGGTTTGGCGTCGCGCCAAAGTTCCTCGGCAGGTGTTCTACCTTAAGCGAGAGCGACATGTTAGCGAGACGCAGCACGCGAGGCAACTGCTGCTGCGTGGCGGAAACAGCGCCCTGCAGATACAAGGTGTCTCACAACGCTTGCGCAACGAGGAGCGCCGCCAGCGCCATGGCGGGCGCCGCACCTCGATGGTGGACGAGACGAGACCGAAGAAAAAAGCGTCGGCATTCCTGGGAGGAGATGGCGCGAACATCTCGCGTTTTGAACGTTGGCTTTGCCTCCTACGTCACCGAGTAGGCGGTGTTTCATTGGCGCTTCTGCCTCGTCACGCTGGCAACCTCTGACGAAAGCGCGGCGCGCCGGCAAATCACGAGCGCGCAAGCGAACGTTCGGAAAGCGAGACGATTACACGATCTCGCCGAGAACCTTATACTGCTTATGCTGTCCGTTCAATATATGCACCGCGGTGCGGTATACATACGCACACAGCTGCTCAGCGGGAATGCGCGTGTTTGTGCCCACAGCGCTCACGCAAGCAGCTGAGCGTAGAACACACTGCCTTGGCACCGCTGCATAGCCGATTAAGCTGAACGTGACGCGGTGCACCCGCTTGGTTTCGTCGTTTTTGCAGCCAAATGCCCGGTGCTTCTCGGCGCGTCACTGGAGACCTTTAAAATCTCCACGCTGGAGCCACGCATGCGCCGTCGATACCCCGACAGCACGACGGCGGTAACGGTAACGACGGCGCGAGCGCCCCTCGAGTACCCGCATAATTGCTGTCACAATAAAAAAACACTTTGACCTCCACTTACTTCTGGTGCACTTCCTGAGGCCATCACGATTGGCGTGACTCGATGGTTGTAGATGGAGCAGCACAAGAACCTCGAAAGGAGGGAGGGGACAGAACGTGCGTCTTCCTTTTCCTTGTGATTCGGTGCCGCTGTTGGCGATGGTGATGACAATCTATGTTTGATTTAAAGCATGCGGCGCCTTGCCGTGTATTACTACGCAGGAGCTCTGGACGTCGCCAACGAGGATTTATCTTTTATCAACCCCTTCGCCGCTCACACTTGTCCCGCAATTGAGAGGTCAGAACTTTTTGAGGCTGCAGCTGAGAAAAAAATGATTTCGAGTTTCACCCAACATGTTGACATGTTGACAGATTGAAATGACATGTTGAAAGATTGAAATGCTCTCGCTTTTTCCGCACAGTTTCATGCTAGAAATGCTTGTGAGAAATCATGTACCGCAGTCCTTGAGCGACTGCAATTATTCAACGACTGTGGGAACCATGGCCAGTATACCCACATTACTTTTTCAGGGACTTGACGATGCGACGTTAATACATCGTATAGTAACTACGTAAGAGGTAAAAAACGAAATCAGAAAAGGAACAATTTCTGATAACGCAAAGGGAAGCTGTTTACTTTTCGAAGCAAGATCAGGATGCCTTAGAACGCACAGTTATAAAGCCAGGTACACGAAGGAAGAAGAAACTTCTGCTCGCTGCGGTAAAGCTAGGGAAGCGATGGAACATCTTCTACCTGCCCGGCTGTCGGCTTAGGCTCCGCTGGCTTTTTTGAAGCTCTTGGGTTCAGGGATAGCAGTGAGAAAGTAAACATGTCTGCAACAGGGAGCTTAGTAAAAGGCGATTGGAGATTTGGTGGCAGAAAAGTAGGGAGACCACAAGCAACAGAGGCGTACAAATACTGAGTTCCCAATAATGGTTCAGCAATTTTGATGCTGGGAATTTCTTGTCTGTAATATATATATATATATATATGTATATATATATATATATATATATATATATATATATGTGCGTGCGGCGCCAATAGGGCTGCGCATCTATCCTTTTCATTATATATGAGGACCGAACCTAGGTTTCGATATACTTTCTGCAAGTGAAGCGAAAAAAGCGAGGACAGGAGGAGGGCAGAACACATGCGCTTCTCTCTAGACTTTATCCTCCTGGTTTCAAACATCCTTGACTTTTTCCTCCGAAATTTTTGTACGGCAGTGGTTTTCATCTATTACCCTTACACAAGACTTCTTTCGGATTATCAATAACAAAATAAACTTTTCAATATGCAAACCATTTTTGCGGAATGTGGCTGTTCAAGTCATATCTATACTTAGCGACACATACGTTCGAAAACGATGCCATTAATTTCTGTACAAGAAGTTACTTCTTAAATTGACTTTTTTTTGTCATGGTCAAAGACACAGCAGCTCTAAAGAAACAGCGACGACTCGGATGGGGAGTTGTTTTAAGATCCGGTTTTCCTTTTCCCTCTCTTACTCTCCCGAAAGAAACGGTCAGAAAATATCACACAACTATAGTGTGGCCACAAGAACAATAAAATAAGCCGTAATATATAAAAGCCGGTTTCTTTTCCATTGCCGCCATCCGGGAGATTGTCCCAGCCTCTCTGACTTTGCGTTTACCGTTCTTTGTTGCGATGTCGCTTGCTATACCAGTCACATACTTCATAGCTTCATAGTTCTTTTCCTCCACTGTGAGTCAATACTTTTCCAGCACAAAAATATTTAAACACTCTCGCCACACAATTACTCTCTTTCATATTACGGGGTCGCTTATAAATCAATTTTACTTTGAGCTTCCTTCACTTCAAAATTTGCCCAGACCATATCAACCTGTCCGACTTCATTTGAAACATTCCCGTGAGTGCCCGATGTGAGGCGTCCCACTGACCTTTTGCTGCTATCGAGTACTGATTGTACCTCTGACTTCAGACAAACAACCGCATTTCGAAATGTAAGTGCTGGAACCTTTACACTTTTCCACATACTTTGGAGCACCTCGTACCTATTGTATCCCCATAGCGCTCTGTGTTTCGTTATGGCTGCATGTTTCTTGCCCTTTGTTGTTATTCTCTTCTACTGTGTTTCCAGATGCCTATTGCTCTCTTATTTCCATACACGGATGTATTGGTAATCTTTTTGCCTGAGGGACCTACTGGCCCTGTACTGACACTGGCTGTTTATTTTTAAAGCGAAGCTGTCAGCCTCCAGTTGGTCGGGATTTTTCGTGTCAGTGTCTGTCAGCAAAAATGGGGACCGATCCCGGAGGTTGTGCAATACCGGACCGAACCGCGGCGGAGGTGAAGCAGGCTTCAAGCGCTCAGCAAAGTGAAACGGAAAGTGTATACATTCTTTGGAATCACGCATAAAACATACAGAACATTGATTTCAATTAAAAATAAACAAGCACAAAACAAGCATGCGAACCGCATAACTGATGATAAGGCGCTCCCGATAACAATACAAAGCACGTAGCGTTCCCTGCATACGTTTCCCGGTAAAGATTACTGTTGCGCACGCTGCCGCGGGGAGTGACGTCACTAGTCTTTCCTATACAACAGAACCAGCCAGGCGATTGATTTCATTGTTGTTGCAGCACCGCTCTGGGTAGGCAACGCATTGCTAGGACTCCCGAAGAGGAGCGTGAATACCAGGAGCGGCAAAGGGAAAAGAAACGGCAGTATGACCAGCGGTGGCGTGCTGTCAAAATTACCTTTACTATACCATTACGCTAAGCACTAAAGCACTAAAGCACTAAAGCGAGGGCGCGAGATTCGATCCCGTGCCCTCGGGCTTAGTAGCGCAACGCCATAGTCATTACGTCACCACGGCGGGTGTATTTTTCCCCCGTTTGTGCAACGACAACAAAAAAAGATTAGCGTGGACATATCCCGGAGATAGTGCAAAACTGAGCCGACTCCCGGTAGAGGTGAAGCAGGCTTCAGTCGCTCGGCCTCTAACAATAGCAGTAATAAATAATAATAACTTAAATAAATAAATCAAGACGCACTGTTTCAAGTCGACGGGTTTATTAGAATAGTTTCTGAACAGCACATGGAATCTCGAGCAGGAGGCCTTGCTATACAGGGTGTTTCAGGTAACTTTAGCCAAAGTTTAATAATACGCCGATGCACTCTAAGATGACGCGACCAAATGCGTGTTCACTTTTGTATGTAGTGTGTCACGCTCGTTTTGGTATTTTGCTTATCTAAGTAATTAGCCAAGTTTAACTAACCGACTTCTGAAGCAACGAAGTTAAGCAAGAAATTCCTATTAGGAAGTTGTAGAGCGCTTTGGAAAACGTTCGAATAAACAGTTTCTGTCTTTCTGTCTATTAAATTAGTGTTTTTCAGCTTATATACTGCGGATGCCCGCGAAATAAATAAAAAATACCACGTGACATACCCGCTTGAGCGCCGTGATTGAAGCGCTCCCCAACTATCTGCGTACAAACGAACATAGCGTGCTGCCGCTTAAAAGGCGACCGGGCAGTGACGAAGGCGTTCGCTGTGCGATTTATGCCAGCGATGCGCTTCCCTCGCGGCGGTTGATGATAGCGATAAGCAGACGCAGCGGCAGCCCACCCGACTAAATGCTATGTTCGTTTGGGCGCGGAACGCGTGGAAGCAGTGCAATCACGACGCGCAAGCGGGCATGTCCTGTGGTGTTTCTCTTTTTTTGGTATTTCCCGAGCATCCTCAGTAAGCTGAAAAACACTAATATTTAATAGACAGAAAGACAGAAACTGTTTATTCGAACGTTTTGCAAAGCGCTCTACAACATTACAATCGGAATTTTTTGCCTAACTTCGTTACTTCAGAAGTTGGTTAATTAATCTTGGCTAATTATCTAATTAAGCAAAATACAAGATATAGCGTGACGCACTGCATACAAAAGCGAGCCACATGCGTTTGGTCGCGTCGTCTTAGAGGGCATCGGCATAGTTTTAAGCTTTGGCTAAAGTTAGCTGAAAGACCCTGTATATGCAGAGGACAAAATGTATGTACAACCATACGCCCTTGACTCCTAGTAGTACAATATCACTGACTGTGGGGATGTTTGTGCCGCACAAACGTGAGAGGGAATTGTGCTATTCACTGTGTATATATCTTCAGGCACACCCAAGTGTGATACCGAGAAGTTCATGACCACGCACTTTGCATAGATTAGCCCTGATGACGCTACCCGTGTGATAATCGCTGGAGATTTCAATGCGGACATTTCAAAATCAGGCAAAGGGGTTCGCTCAGTTTCTGCTCGAAGAATTTGGCTTGAAGTGCCACACCAGTCCAAGTTACTCATCTACTCAACAACCGTCGTGCATCGATTTAACTTGGGCCTAAATCCTGTCTAAGGTTGTAACCGAACCAGTCAGTGTTTATCGCAATAATCGCAAAGCTGTGGTCACGACCATTACCAAATGGCGAAAATAAATACATGTACCCTCGCTTAATCTTGTGAGATGTGCTACAGCTTCACTGGTCATCGACCTTCACAGAGTGGTATGGCTCCTAATTTTTTTTTATTTGACAATTCGGCCCTGTTCTATGGTAATTGTACAGATATATAATAATTGTTTTGTTAGTAGACATGTAAAGGTGTCCCTTGGCGTTTCAGAGCTGTAGAGAAAAAAATGTAATAATAAGCACGTGAACAGTTCTTTTGTGGGAAATCGTGCAGTATGCATTGAAATTGTCATGGCTAAAAATGTATTGTTGATTAGACACGCAACTACTTCACTACCTGCATTTTTACTATCGGGCGTATAATTTTCAACCTAAAATGAAAGGCTGCGCTAAATTTGCCTCCTATGTTAAGCAGCTGCCCTTGTTGGCCGTAGGCATGGAAACGACGATCTCACGCTCAGCACGAGAACGCCGTAGATCAATGAGGCCATTGCTGAGAGGTCGCTGCGCAAAGCGAAAATAAAATAATATTTAAATAACGTTCTATGAAAAAATTAGCAAGCAAACAAAATTAAGTCTACTATCGGCCAGACCAACGAGAAGGCAGCAGGCAGCGGGGTCAGATGTATTAAACTTTAGTGAAGAAAAGTATGAAGAAAGAAGTGAACTATATTTGAAAGTGTTAATTGTGATTTGGTGCTTTCTTGCGGTTGCAAAATCTTCGCTCCTGAGATTTTATCGTCCTAAATCTTTTGTTATGTCTTTCGCCGAGTCATTCAGTGTGCAGGCAAAACATCTTCCTATTAACTCCATTTCCTTCGTCTTCTGCCTTTCTATTGCGCTGCTAGCAAAGACAGGAAGCGGGCGTTTTAGGACACCGACGTACGGAAAAAACTCAAGTGGCTGACTTCATGCAGAGATCGAAAGGTTTGGAATGCGAATGCATTTAATGGACGGCAAAGCCGTGTCACTATAGCAGTCTGAAGCAATCCGCCGCAGTAGCCGAGTGACTGTGAGGTTTCGCTGCTGAGTTCCAGGTCGGGGGTTCGATCACGGCCGCAGCATATGCATTTCGATGACGGTCGAAGTGCAAATACGCTCGTGTACTTAGATTTAGAAGGGAGGATGTGGGAAGAAAGAGACAAGGCTGGATGTTAACCAGAAGTGCATTTAGTTGGCCACCTTACACTGGGGGTCGGTAAACGGGTAAGAAAAAGATGAGATAGAGCGAGAAGGGGGGGGGGGGGGGAAGGAAAGACGCAGTGAGTTCGCGCACGCTCGCGGAGCTAGGGCCTCACCAAGTCAAAGGCGTTCACACAGGCCAGTCGCCTTTGAGAAAGACAAAAGTGCCTTCACAGCTATGTGGGCCGCCGACGAGCGATGGTGACGGTCTTCAAGTATCGGCTGCACAAACAACCGCCGATCGTCCAGCATTCAGGCCCAAGCTCTTAAGATATGCCTTGGAGTACCACGCGGAGCGTCCATTAGATGCACGTTTAAAAAAAAAAAACACCTGAGCAAAACCATGAGCCCCCGGCTAAGGCGTTTCTCTTAATCAGATCGGGGTTCTGGCACGCAAAGGCCTAGAATTTAATTTCAGTTTTCGGACACAAACGGTGCCGCAGGGGCAGGCGACGTGTGCAGAGAGCTCGAAACACGTTGCGATGCTCGCTCGTGAGTTGCAAGTCATGCTCGCGGCGGGAGCCGACCGCGAATGCGAAGGCGGCCACGGAAACGCGAAAGTTCCGTCGGCGGGTTATATATCGATAAAACTACGGCGACAGTGCTAACGCCATTGCTGTCTAAGAACACGGTGGAAGCATGTGGAAGCTTCTAGAACATTCCGAGTTCCGCAACTGCATGCCGACTACGATTTCTTTTCCTTTTATTGTTATTTTTGTTTTGTTTAACCATCACCACTCGCGTCGATCGCGATGATAACAGCGGCGCGGCGGCTAGCGAGCCAGTGACGTAGTTGGACATTAGACGAATGCGAAAAAAGAAACGGGCGCGTCAATGCATGCGCAAAAGAGCTTATCATCGCGGTCTTCATGGGAGTATATCGAGCATCCGGAGGCTTGGGCCGTCATTTTGCGTTTTCTGTCTAGTTCGGTGTGCCTCGTGGCGGCTGGCATCTGCTTTGCACCACATCCTACGGACCTGCTGGTCTTAATTATGCGCTAATAGTGGCAGCGCTTGTCGACGTTGCTCCCTACGCGCGTTCCCGCCTTAGGCCGACTCTGGAAGAACTGCTTCATGCCCCCGGCCTGCATAATGTGAGGCACGCTTCGAGAGAGTTGGTGCCCGGCTCGCCTGCCATCTCCATCTCGGCTATTCCTCGCCCTCCCGGAGTGTGACTGCCAGCCGGCACTTCACCCTTCGGGGCGTATGCTAAATTACTATATGCCAACGACACTCCGCTCGAGCCGGCGCAGCGTATAAGTCGCAGGTCGTGCCTGCCTAGTACTCGTATTTTCTTTTTTTTTTTTGTTTGTGCGCGTTCCCACTCGTCGGCGACGCGACGCCTGGACTATGAACTGTGGATGAGGAACTCTGACCGCGGCTGTTAATCGAGGACCTGCGCAGCCAACCCCTCATCACAGCGAGCGTCGTCACAGCGACCTTCCACGCGTCGAACGTCGTAAACGCTCACCAAGTAGGTGCCCAAGCTGGCGAGGGTGGCGCATGCTTAGAAAAGTTAACTGTTTGTTCAGTTCCACTAATTAGCGCTTGCTACGATTGTTATCTACATTAGCTGTAAGCCCGAGGTTTCGTGGGCATAGCTTGCGGCTACATGGGTCTTCTCCGTGCCGGAACCGAAGAGGACGGGCCACATGTGCGGGGTGGCGGCGCATATAGCTTCAGACTTGGTGAATTGCGGGCAGGCTAGCTGACAGCCGTCCTCTTTCGACTGTGTCAGGGACATGGACCCTTCCGGAGTGCCTTGCGACCCGACCCCACTATTTCGTGACAAGGTAGCCCGGGCGCGTCAGTGCTATCGAGCGAAATGTGGAATCACGGAAGCAAATTGCATTCGGAAATTGACTCGCCAGCTTTACTAATCCTGTTAATGCAGCCCTCGACGCCGGATGTCGCCTGCGGTGTTCATAGGAGCACGGCCGGGCAGAAGCTACAGTAAGCGTCCCGTTTAGTTGCTGTTGTTGCTGTTGGTTTTTCAGTGTGTTCTTACTGTCCGCGCTATCTTCCAGAGAATCACTCGTACCGCGGCCTACCGTGTTTCCGTGTTGGTATGGTCTTGTGGCCCGGCACTGCTACGGGTATATACCACGTAGAGATGAATAGTGGTACTAAATCTATGTCTTCGAGTGGTTAAAAAAAGCCTTGTCGTTTCAGGGTCCCGAGGTCCGCTTTCGAGATTGCGCACCACGAGTAGTACCACGAGTGTTACTGTCCTTGCTACGTTCCAGAGTACAACTCGTACCGTGGCCTCGTGTTCCCTCGCCGCTGGGGTCTCGCTGGTAGGCGAGACCTTGGTCATCTCCATGCACTACTACGTGTAAGTACCCGGTACTGGCCTCTTGCACTATAAGGATATGTCCTGGAGTTAAAAACCTTGTTGTCGTTTCAGGATTTTGACATCTGCTTTCGATGGTGGCCTACGAGTGGAAAGGATATCCAGCGTGCTGCTTTACATTTGCCATCCTCCCAACGTCCCCCACAGGAGATGACCTTGAGCACCACTCGTATACTGTGGCTGACCGCGTTGGCTCCATTGAAATTCCACACCCATGATGTCCTGCTGGCAGCCGCGACTTCGTTTGGAGCCTTGCAACTACTGGTAAATATCCCATACACATGATTCCTACTACGAATATGTCCTGTATCTTTATTCACAACGCTACCGCTCTCGATCGAGAGCATGGCTGGTGGGCAGTCCGCATGCATAATTTCGCTCAGTATGAGCTATAGCGCGCGGCTGCTTTCCGCGCGCTTTCGTGCTGTATCTCATATTGAACGTGATAGTACATAGTAAAATTAAAATCAATACAAATATACGGATCCCGCGCACTGTGGGGATCGATGTAAGCGAAGCCTTCTGTGCTGTTGGCCTTACTTGACGATTGAGCCTTCAGTGGAATACTCGAGTGGCGAGTTAGGGTTTAACGCTACCTTGCGTAGAGCAAGTGTAATAATGGTTGAATTCTTAGTACAGAAGCCACACAGCAAGATGTGCTCGCTTAGGCATTGTTCTGCCCTATATTTATAGCTGGCGAGAAGATCGGTACTGTCAGGGCCTCGCACGACGAATCACCTCTTTGTAGAAGTGCTAAACATTAAGGATAGGGCTTTACGTGTCAGACCCACAATCTTATTATGAGGCACTGGGTAACGGGGTCTCCTGATTAGTTTTCACCATCTGGGATTCTTTAACTCGCACTTTTACTGGATGGTAAATGGGCACGTTCCTAGAACGGTGATTGCCCAAGAAGTGAGAGGTGCATATCGTGCTAACGCCAGCAAGCCCTTTGCCACGACTGCCGCGTGTTTATTTCAACGCTGTGGTACACACCCTCAACGGGAACTCGTGCTGAAGTGGCTGGTACACTTAAACAAGAATGAACACAAGCCCGTGTAAGATTTGTCACATACTGCAGTGCAGTTACGCGAGAGAACATGCGTGCGCTTTTTCTTTCCGCCAGATGCGCCGGAATGAACCGTTTCAAGAAAGCTTCGCTTCGCAGAGATTCAAACATGCCCGTTGGACCTGCATAATTTGTCTGCGATGGCACTCTATCGTTTTGATCGCACCAGACGTATGACCGATTGCTTATACATTATCTTTCTTGCGTTTTCTTTGTCTCAAGTTTTTCTGACCTTTCGTGCAAAGTGTTCCCCTATTAAACCAGTTCGTATTCACTTTTCTTCAAAATTTTTCTTTCGCCAATTTAGGCGCCTAAATGTAAGACATCCTTGGCTGGTTTATTCGCTTGCTTAAATGCTGGATTCGTACAATACTTAACGTTCCCTGGCCAAGCGCGTCCTGATTGAATGTTCAACCGTAATGGCGTAGAGAGCTCGTGCAACGCTCCTGCCACTTGGCTGCAACTCGAGCTATAGGCTGGAACGGCTCGGCTGCTCTGTACCTGACCCGATGTGGCTTCACGCTATCAACAAACGTCACAGCAAGCGCATTTCTTAGTAGCTTCGTCGTTTCATCTTCCACCTCGGGATGCCATAGAATCAAATTGGATCTCCTAATGTATTTTTCCCGGTGGTCGATTCTTTTTCTGAGTGTTCGTCATGACATTCACACTAACCCTGATTTGATAAGCATCAATGTTTCTTTGCACTATCGTTAACGAGCTTAGTTTGGTTCCTATATCAACCGGTCACTTTTGCTTAATGTCCTTGATGTCAACAGGAGTCCCTCTATGTTCCTCAGCAGTCTGCGTAAGTTGTAGTCCTGGGCTGGTTTCAATGTCCCCTCCAAGCAGAAGTAGGCTTCTTATATACAAAGCCGTGTCGATCACAAAGGGATATGTCCGTGGCCGTGCCAGAACAAGCAAAAACTAAGTACTCCTGCGAATGCACGTGAGTTTTTCAGCCTGCACAATGTTAATTTGCGATCTGAGTGCTGGTAGCACTGCCACGTGACCACGGCGTTGCCCGTGCAGCCTTTTAGGGTTCGCAACTATCGTTGCGCTGTCTCTATATGTGCAGAGGGGTCCACACATGTAGCTGTTCGGAGTTGCGCTAGATAACCGAATGAAAGGTGTTGCAAAAAACAGCTTGTGTTGTGCTCTTGAACAACCCGTCTCATCGAACCGCTCCACTTGTCCCACGTGCGCAGGCCGAACCGACGCGAACAGTAGCTGCAGAATGTCGGATAACGGTTTAATCGCCATCTCATTGCTGGTAACGCTGCCATGCCCACGCCTTGACACAGGATCTTCACCTCTACTTTCGATTGCGGCCCACGAGTATAAGGATATCTATTGCGCTGCTCCACGTTTGCCATCCTCCCAACGTCTCACAGGATATGGCCTTGGGCACCACTCGTATCGTGACCGACCGTGCTCCTTCGCTGGTATGGCCTCGCTGGCAGACTTTGCTCACCGACCTGCTTTGCTACGGGTAAGTACCGCGTACATACCACTCGTGCTGCGCTGTGTCCTCGAGTGGTTAAAAAAAATAAGCTTTGTTGTCGTTTCAGGATCCCGATGTCTGCTTTCGATTGCGGCCCACGAGTTGAAAGAATATCCACTGCGCTATTCCACGTTTTTCATCCTCCCAACGTCCCAGGCAACGTCCTGTGGGCAGACGGGAACGTGCTCTTCGCCCGCCACTGCTGGTGAATATCGCGTACCGACGACTCTGACTTTGTCTCTGTCCTCGAGTAGGTAACAATAAGCTATCTGTCGTTTCGGATTTCCAGATGTCCATTTTCGCTGGCGAAGCATGAGGACGTTACAGCCAGTGTTTCCAAAGGTGGGAAATTCTGAGCATTGCCTAAAGAAACCTGAGCAGGCTTGCCAAATTTAGCGCTGAGTTAAACTCCAAGTATAAAAAAAACTCATGTTCCTCACCTCAAGGATAATTCAGCATGGAAGTCCCGCGACATATGTACGTTGAAGCATGAATGTACCGTCGAACCAAGAATGTCGAGAAACTGAGGCCTTTGAACTGTGTTTCTTTTCTTTCGTTATCATTTCATTGTCGGCTGTGCTTTGTACTACATGTTTGCCCAGCTACATCGTGAAACGAGAGCAGTGCCTTCTACTGAAAAGAAGATTGAGCAGTCCAAGCTATTTAAGTTCCATGTCTACAGCATTACTTCAGTGGCAAGTTTCTTTGTTTCCTTCCAAAAGGACACAGGCGTGCTTTATATAGACGGAAGGTAGGTTGTCTCACGTATTTCAAGCTGTATGTTAGAAGAGTTGGGGAAAGCTTTCCAAGGTTCGAGATTGCGTTGACAGGTTTTGACGGCAAAGTTGGAAAGCACTGATTGTATATAGAATACCAACGATCTGTTCGCCTTTGAAGAAATACGAGCGCCTGTTCTCCCGGAGCGTCCCACTCTATTTACCGGTAGGTATCAGGTGGCAAACAAGAAAAGCTTTCCAATTTCACTCATGTTCTCCACTGTATGGCAGGTGAAATATGGGGAGTATATGAAATGTTCTCGCTGGAACTTCACCGGTCGATTGTCTTCGGATGCCACTGCTGTGCTCAGCTCTTTCAGATGTCCGACCCTCTGCTGTGCGCGCACTTAAAAGCACTCAAGCTCTGGCACTGAAGATTCTTATCAGGACCAACCTCGCATCGCATCTGCCTGGGTCAGCATTGCAGAAGCTCGTGAATGGCCAGTTCAAAGATTCATCTTTGAAGAACCGTTCTTTGTTGACCTACGACACGGCATCAGTGTCAACCTCTGACCAAGCTACCGTTATTACGGCAGCGCTCCAGTTTTCCTATGGCTATTGACTCGCCACACCATTCGTTAACATCCAGATGTGAACGCTTGTTAATCCCTGCCAATTCGCTGTCGGTGATGGGTTCGCCACAGGTAATGCTATCTAATCGTGGAACAGGGAAGTCGTCGATGTCAATGGTAGACCCCAAACAGCTAATGTTCGCTTTACGTGTGCGAATGAAATAAAGCTAAGCGCTAGGAGTCATCTTGAGCGAGAATTTGACCTGGGAGGCCCTCGTACAGCACATGCGTAATTATTTGTCGAGAACTCGAGGGGCTGTTGGCGCAATACGACATGTCGTTGCCTCTAAGATAAAGCTTGTGTTATGTCACGCTACCTTTAAGTCTCGCAAGAACTACTGCAATATAGTATGACCTAATACGTCGAATACATATACCACAATCCTATGTATTCCGCAAAAGAGAGCGCTACGTCATATAGTCAATGTGGCCTGCAATAGCCATACAAAGGAGCTCTTCTAATACCATGTTGTTGTGCAGCAGCTGTATGAATTTAACTTATTCTAGCAATACAAAAACAGCTTGGAACACACGCATGACAATGTTCTCAGATAGTGCAATACGGAAGTGCCATCTGACATACCCCACAATTTTAAAGAAAGGCCGGCTTGTGTCGTTTTCGACAACAAACTATTGCAACAATTGGGTTTGTTTTCGTACAGGCACCTATTTAAAGAAATTAGAAAAAATTGAAATACATGTAAATATGTCAACTCGTGGATGGCAAAATTATTTGCTGTGTGTTTGGTGTCCTGGAAAATAAAGAACGTATTCACTACTTCTTGCTACTTCAGTTAAGCTGTAACTATGTGTAGCTATGACTTAGCATGTGCATGCAAGGTTTGTAAAGTGTTAGTTCAATTTCAGTCATGTAATAAATATTTATACTGGCATGAGCACTGACTACAGAGAGGGGGAGGGATCTCCATGGCTTGAGCTCCCTGCCCCCCCCCCCCTCCGCCGGCGACGCCGAAGTCTACCCCCGCCCCCACTTCCCTCTTGCACTTAAAGTGTCATTACAAGTTCGGTTAACCACATCACTTGGGGGTGTCTCTTCAGTAGCCTTTACCTTTTCAGTTGAAATTTTATGGTGGCTGAAAGCTTACTGCGTCCTTGTTGGCGCGGACGTGCACGGCTTTCTATTCATACTTTCATTTTATTTCTGCAAATCCGGACAACAGAAGGACAAGTGCATTAGAAGCACCAGAGGGAACTACCTCATCCTTATTTTCTCACTTCAACATTTTCTTTATTTCCGTGGTAAACGCCATGCACAGACACAATTTAAATATATACCCAGCACAAAGTTTATTTTTTTAAGGAGATGGAGGTGGCCAACTAAGTTATTTCTAATGATGTGCATAGCCTATGCCTATAGAATGAATATGTCGCTATATTTTCACCTCTTCAAATTGCTTTGCTTGCTTTTTTGACTCTGAAAAAGCCTGCAAACTTCTTCAGTGATCCCTTTAGCAGTCTTTTAGCAATGGCGTGTGAAATGCACGCGAATGTGTGCCTCAATGTTGCTTCTCTTTCCAATAAGCAATGCCGAGGACTCATGAAAAAAACTCTTCGAATAGCTTACAACACATATATTAGGGATGGAAATATCGCCACTAGCTTGTAGAGGTCATAAATATACCGGCTGTTTCAGCGAACACTTTCAAAATTTTTAATGGTTGCCTGTGGCAGATATCACAATTCTAGTTCATGAACTGGCCTACTCGAAGAGGCGGACATTACATGCGAAAAAAATAAATAGAAATGCATAATCGGCTAATTAACAAAAAGTCAGGAATTAAGATTTAACTAATTATCTTATGGCCCATATTGCAATTTACAAATTCTAGCCGTAGACAGTGTACCAAACATATTTGATAGCTTTAATCATGGTGAGGAAGTAAATTTAGTTATGCTGAGTTGTTGCTCCTTGAACTTCAGTTTACATTTCTCGAATGTCTATGACAAGTCCCAGATGTTCCTTTTACGTAAATGTTAGACATTTGTTGTTAGTATATGCTATTACTAATTGTAATCTTGCATGAAATCGAATTGCTGTTGCGGTGGTTTGGAGTTGACTTTTAGTTTTAATGCTTTTAGGATATTTCTTTTTTACATCTTTGTTCGAAAAGGCGTAGCCTGCGACAATTAAAAGACGACATACCCTAAACAAGATAATAAAAAGAAATCGAATGTAGCACCCACAATTACAAAGGGCGTGATCTTATATGCGCATGTGACTGATCGTGGTGACAATTTTCAACGCGCCTGTGTTTCGTGACTACGTCGGGTGATTTTTTTAAATGTTCTAATTGCTGTACTTCTGCGAATTTTCTTGTGTCGGCTCGTGCTGCCAGTGTATGAGTGGCTGCCTGCCCGCCAAGCTGCTCGTGGTAGCAAATTTTGTTGTTGCCTCTGACCTAGTGTTAGTTCAAATAGGCAAAAAAGATAATGTATTTATGCTTTGCGTCACATACGACGGCCTTCGGTTTAAATTCCTGGATTACGTCTTGGTTATTATAATAACATATTAAATCGTACTATACGTTGCCTTTGTGTGCGCATTTGTATCAATTGTTGCTGCTCGGAAGGACTTTCGTACTTCAACCACTTCACTAAAGGGGAAAAAAAGAGGAAGGTGGGAGCTGGAAATTCAACATGAGCAAAATGAGAACGAGGTAAAAGTAAGAGTCAACGTTTCGACTAGTGGACTTGTCTTTTTCCAGGATATATATATATCTGGATTTTTCGGCACAGTATATATAGGTAGGGTGCTACACACAGCTACCTTACAGTCCCCCACCGAGGTTGAATAGAAATCCTTTCTTTTGGGTTCTACACCCTCGCCGCTCACATACCATCGGCCGTTGCCTAGCCCATACGGCTTACCCCCTCTCCCCTTTAGAATAACCCTACCTATATATATACTCTTCTGAGGAAAGCATATGTCGCCTTGAAAAAGACAAGTCCACTTGTCAAAATGTTAATTCCTTTTTTTTTTCTTTCACTAAAGGTCACACGTATTTGTGGAAACGGGATTACTGTAATACCTCAGATCATCGTCCGTCCCCGAGGCGTCCCCTTCCCTCCTTTTCTCTCAAATCACCCAATCTTGCAACACGCACCAAGAGATCGGTCACTCATATTAAAGCACAGTACACCACAATGGGTCACATCCTATATACACGCATACATTATGCAACAAACGCTTTCACTCCCTAGAGAGTGTTAAAACCCTATTGCAAAACCCAGTGCGCCGGATTATGGGCCCAGTGCAGCGCGCTGGATGCTGGGGCGCTGGGAAGGCGCGGCGTACTGGGAGGCACTGGCTACTCATTCGAAAAGCAGCTCTAGCACGTTAAATATGCGGTGCCTGGACGCCGTATATATTTTTTTGAGTACAGAAAGCAACAAAGAACGTTTTAGTGCAATAAAAAAAAATAAAGAAACTTAAAACTAATATTGCTCCGACCAGGATTCGATCGTCCGACCTACAGATCACAAGCCCACACTTTACCGCTACGCCACGCCAGCATCTTTTTGTTCATGATATTTATTATAGTAGCATTCAACCAGACGTTCACCAGTTCTGCATAGTCAGAGAATGGAGGGCACAATGAAAGTCACACACAGAAAAGGCAGCGTTCATACTGTGAGTAGAAACGTTCGTTTCACGTTATAAGGGTGGCAAGGATAGGCACCTCACCAAGATCCGGTACCAGTCCGGTTGTACACCGAGTCCATCATAAACGTGTTTTAGGTGTAGGGTCATTTGGATAAAATGTACCCTTGTCGGTACCACCGTTTCGGCGTTGCGGTCCATCATTCGCGTTTTCCACAAACTGTGCATTCCCATGAGAAAAAACATATCGAAAGGTGCACTATTATCAGAGGTTGGCAGCAGGTATCGCACAGTATGAGCGTTAATCTGTCTTTCTTTAAAGTCCGTTGGAGTACATCCCAAAATAGGATGGCGTCGGTGCAGCTAATAAAACAATGTTCAATTGTCTCTGGTACATCACAAAGGCGACAGTTAACAGAAGAGACAAAGATACCCTTTTTTTGTAGCCATGTTTTAACCGGTATGGTTTCACTATGAACTTTATAAAAGAATGTTTTGCAGCAAGGGGATAAATACATTTTGCGAACTCGCTTTAGTACATCGTGGCCTGGCCATTTAACGTATATTTATCGGTATAGTGGAGGCGAAAATAGCATGGACAGTAAGTCTTTGTACAACGTTTTGCGCGACACAGAATACAAGTATTCAGTGGAAAACCGAACTGTCAGGAAACGAACCGCCAAGTAAACTTCTTGCATGAGCCCCCACAAGCATAAGCGCGAAGAAAAATTTGAAGAGACAAATAAATCAGGTAACGCATTAACAAGTGTGACTTGCATGTATGACCGAATTATAGGATGCGAAGTATCGCGAAAAAAGAAGAAACGAGACACTATTTGCCGCACATAAAGATGTGCTAAGCCCAGCCCACCTTCACTAACAGGCCTAAAAATATTGTCTCGCCTCATGGGCTCAAAAGTTGAAGACTATACGAAGGTTGCAAAGATACGGTGAAAGCGTTGGATGTATAGCCTAGCACAATGAATAACTTGCAATACATAGAAAATTTTTGTTGCCAAGAACTTATTGCAGGCTTCGGCTTTCCCAAAAATAGAAAGTCGTTGTGGAACGAATGTCGGCGTAACTTTGCAGGGCCGAAACCCGTTCTTTCCAATAGTGTGCGCTTAATTTATATGCGTCTAGCGGCACGCCAAGATACTTTGGCGGGACATCAGTCCACTTAACGCCTGCAAACTGTTCTGGTGTATAGCACGCCACGCCAGCAGACGGAAACAAAGGCAAAATTTGTCATGTCAAAACCGATAAGCAGCTTTAGTTTCGCAGAGCTACGCCTCGCACAGACATGGTTGATGCGCTATCGCCCAGCAACTAAAACTCACGCCTGTACCAGAAAGAAAAAGTTGCTGTCCGTATTCAGTAGTATGCTTGGAAGTACCACAACATCGATTTTCCCTTGCGATTGCTATTTTAACTTCGAAAAAAGTCCTAAATGAACCGCCGACCCGGGACAGTGTATGGGCTGTTACTGCCGATTTCGATAGCCGTTTCTTGTTCTTCACGCAAAAGATATGCAACATTTCCTTAGTTCAGTGATACATTTCAGTCAACACGCCTGTCTAGTCATATATCTTCATTAGAGAAGCGCAGGCTAGTGCTGGTAGCCTTCAGCGATAGCACATATACCTGTGTTTATGACGCGTCACATCGGGGGTCATCGCTTCTTGTGCTGGCACTGTAGACATGAAAAAATTGTTTATTTAAGAACATCGATGCGAAAGCTTAAATTTAGTGATTTATCCTGGTTAGATTTCTTGATTCCTGAGCCTAGACGCGCCGATAGCGTGTGGACGGACTCGGCGGATACGCTAAGCCTAAGCTTCGGTGGGGACCGATCTCGGCGCGGGTAGCTGGCGAAAGCTAAAGTGTGTGTATTTGAGCCTCAGAAATTTTTTTAGTACAAGAGGGAAAGTGGAAGCGCACGAATCGCCTCAGCTTTGTTATCGCTGCGATAATATCAGTCAGCGATAGGCTTCGAACTCGGGGTCCGTTCGCGCGCGTCTGAGCGATTTCTGCATTTCATGCCCACTCCACAACACTGCGACAACGGCGACAACTCCCAGTCCTATGTTACGTGCGAACTACTAAAAAACGCGGCGTCCTCTTCGTTTACGTGGTTTCGTTCAATAATTTAGCTATCCACCCAGTCAAATGGGAAAATGAAGAAAACGAAAGTGATCTTCAGTTTCAAATGTCCATGAATAAACAGGGCAGTTAACGCACCTTTATTCCAAGCTGCGACTCGAAATAGGGTTTTATGACCCCAAGATATAGCGTTATTTAGGACAAGAGACTAGTATCAAGCGATGAAATTGTATAAAGCATTTAATATTCAGCAGCGCTCGTCCTTGTGTACTGGAACCAGCGCGGCACAAACACAACCAGCGCAGTTTCCAGTGCGAACCAGCGAACTGCAGCGAGAACCAGCGCCTGTACAGCACAAACCAGTGCGCCCCAGCGTCATGTCAGTGGAACCAGCGTCTCTTCCAGTGTGACCCTGCTCTTATCCAGCGTTATCACTGGTGTCCCAGTGAGTCCCAGCGAGCGCCAGCGTACCCAGTGCGACCCAGCGCCAAAAAACGCGCTGGTTTCACACTGGAAGACGCTGGTTTTTGCAATAGCGAATGGCATTGGTAAACTTTTCACAAGCTACTGCACCAATGTAGCATCCATTTTAATCCACACATCGTTCAATAAGGGCGTGTCCGAGAAAATAAAACAATAAAAAATTACCACCCTTACGAAAAAATTGACACCCTGTATGAAGTGTGCTTGGACACTTACTAACACGTTTGCTACCGGGCTCAGCCTGGTTAACCTCCCTGCTTTTCCCTTATGACTTGTCTCTCTCTCTTGCTACCATTGAAAACTGTCCATGCTGCTAAGGATGTTAGGTTTTAGGCATAACGAATGCATTTTCTGCGATGGAAATTCCTAATTTATGCAAGGTTTTTGATGAATCGAAGCAGTTTGAGATTCCAGACAATTTATTCATATAGATACCACACTTTTAAAAAGCGCTGCAAACGTGGCTTCTGTGTAGAGCAGTGGATAGGGTGTCTGGTTTTCACGTGAAGTTCCTGAATTCAAATCCACATTCAGGATTTCCTTTCGTGACCTCTTTATGAATAAATTCCTTGTCCTTTGATTCGGTTTATGTGCTAATGCTAATAAACGACACGTAGGCCGTTGAAATTGCAACGAGCTGGGGGGCGACGCCTTTCTTTCATTTCACTCGTACTTCAGCCAAACACTCTTCCTTAAGAGCTTTAGTGAAATAAGGGTGCTTCTATTAATACCGTAAGGGTGTCTCCATCTGGCGATGAACTAATCAAACTGGCGACAAACTCAGCCACAGGGCTCCTTTTGCAGTCGTTAATGAAGCATGGCGCGCTTATCGGTTGTTCTCAGCAATCTCCCACCCTCGGCTCATGAACTTTGATACTTTTGCATATAAAAGTTGCTTTCTCCCTTTTTCTCAGGAATGTTGTCTACAAATGGGGGGATGTCACCGATGGCTTGAGATATTAGATTATTTCAACGCGGACCCTACAGTGGAAAACAAACACACAAACAAACATGCAAACAAGCATACAAGCAAACACACAAGCATACAAACAAGCATACAAACAAGCAAACAAGCATACAAACAAGCAAACAAACAAACAAACAATGACGGTGTCTTCAACGGCGACTTTGCTTTGGAAGGTCTGTAGATTAATAAGCGTGTAGCAGAGGTTGATTTATATTCATTCAAACCTAACTATGCACACTCGTTGCACAACCAAAACGCCGGCCTTTTGTTATTGTCTCTTGTCGTGGGACGCGCGCCGACGTCGCACAGCGCGTCATTAAGCGTCTGAAAAAGCACCCACGACACTCATGAACGACGCCAACTCTAAGTCCGTCATAGAAAACACAAGTACGGCGCCGACTTCTACTGTGTCCATAACGAAGTTATCTGGTTCGACCAAGAGCGTCTTTTGCCTTCTCCTTCCTCCTCTCCACCAAGAACTTCTGTGGCGTAGTCCGTATCGTTTTTTGGCATCTCCTCGTCGTACCGTGTCCAGGGACTGTCATTGACGTCGGCAACTATGAGATGATCCTTGTAGGGCGCGCTGTTGAGTACGTACAGCACGTTGTCCGGGCGGTTCGTGATGATCCCGTCAATGCCGTGGCTGCATAAAATAATAATAATAATAATAATAATAATAATAATCCTGGCTACGCCCACTACAGGACAAAGGCGTCTGCCATACTTCTCCAACTACCCCGGTCATGTGCTAATTGTGGCCATGTTGTCCCTCATCATCATCATCAGCCCGGTTACGCCCACTGCAAGGCAGAGGCCTCTCCCATACTTCTCCAACTACACCGGTCATGTACTAATTGTGGCCATGTTGTCCCTACAGACTTCTTAATCTCATCCGCCCACTTGACTTTCTGCCACCCCTGCTACGCTTCTCTTCTCTTGGAATCCACTCCGTAAATGACCATAGGTTATCTTCCCTCCTCATTACATGCCCTGCCCATGCCCATTTCGTTTTCTTGATTTCAACTAAGATGTCATTAACTCGCGTTTGTTCCTTCACCCAATCTGCTCTCTTCTTATCCCTTAACATTACACTCATCATTCTTCTTTCCATAGCTCGTTGCGTCGTCCTCAATTTAAGTAGAACCCTTTTCGTAAGCCTCCAGGTTTCTGCCCCGTACGTGAGTACTGGTACGACACAGCTGTTATACACTTTTCTCTGGAGGGATAATGGCAACCTGCTGTTCATAATCTGAGAATGCCTGCCAAACGCACCCCAGCCCATTCTTATTCTTCTGATTATTTCTGTCTCATGATCCCGATCCGCGGTCACTACCTGCCCTAAGTAGATGTATTCCCTTACCGCTTCCAGTGCCTCGCTACCTATCGTAAACTGCTGTTCTCTTCCGAGACTGTTAAACATTGCTTTAGTTTTCTGCAGATTAATTTTCAGACCCACCCTTCTGCTTTGCCTCTCCAGGTCAGTGAGCATGCATTGCAATTGGTCTCCTGAGTTACTATGCGAGGCAATATCATCAGCGAATTGCAAGTTACTAAGGTATTCTCCATTAATTTTTATCCCCAATTCTTCCCAATCCAGGTCTCTGAATACCTCCTGTAAACACGCTGTGAATAGCATTGGAGAGATCGTATCTCCCTGCCTGACGCCTTTCTTTATTGGGATTTTGTTGCTTTGTTTATGGAGGACTACGGTGGCTGTCGAGCCGCTATAGATATCTTTCAGTATTTTTACATACGGCTCGTCTACACCCTGATTACGTAATGCCTGCATGACTGCTGAGGCTTCGACTGAATCAAACGCTTTCTCGTAATCAATGAAAGCTATATATAAGGGTTGGTTATATTCCGCACATTTCTCTATCACCTGATTGATAGTGTGAACATGGTCTATTGTTGAGTAGCCTTTGCGGAATCCTGCCTGGTCCTTTGGTTGACAGAAGTCTAAGGTATTCCTGATTCTATTTGCGATTACCTTAGTAAATACTTTGTAGGCAACGGACAGTAAGCTGATCAGTCTATAATTTTTCAAGTCTTTGGCGTCCCCTTTCTTATGGATTAAGATTATGTTGGCGTTCTTCCAAGATTCCGGTACGCTCGAAGTCATGAGGCGTTGCGTATACAGGGTGGCCAGTTTTTCTAGAACAATCTGTCCACCATCCTTCAAGAAATCTGCTGTTAACTGATCCTCCCCAGCTGCCTTCCCCCTTTGCATAGCTACAAAGCCTTTCTTTACTTCTTCCGGCGTTACTTGTGGGATGTCAAATTCCTCTAGACTCAGAAGGGTTTGGTTGCGAGCTAGTTGGTACGGATCATTCATATTTAAAACAGCGCCAGAAACACGGACACGGGATGACTCAAAACAGCGCTCGTCCTGTGTCCTCCCTTGTCCGTATTTTTGGCACTGTTTTAAATATGAATGACCCTCTAGACTATTCCCTCTTCCATTATCGTCGTGGATGCCACTGGTACTGTATAAATCTATATAGAACTCCTCAGCCACGTGAACTATCTTATCCGTGTTAGTAATGATACTGCCGGCTTTGTCTCTTAGCGCATACATCTGATTCTTGCCTATTCCTAGTTTCTTCTTCGCTGCTTTTAGGCTGCTTAGACCGTTAAAATCACTGCTGCTAGCTTCGCAGGGCTGCAGCAGTGATTATATATATATATATATATATATATATATATATATATGTATATATATATATACAGGATTCCTTTCTTTTAGCTACGCCAAACTTTTTGAAGATTGCCTGTGGCAGATAGCGCACTTTGAACACTTGATCTAAGTTACTCCATAAAGCGGCCATTACTTCTACTAGAAATCAAAATTTTCAATTCAGTACTTAACGTAAGACGCTAATTAACTTTCTAATTGATTACGTTACGTTAAATTGGCAATTCAGCATGGTGTTCCTCAAGGATCTATATTAGGACCGTTATTGTTTTTAGTATACATAAATGATATCGCTAACATATCCGAATCGCCTAATCTGGTCATGTACGCTGACGATACGAATATATTTTTGTCATCCCACTCCTTGTCTCAAATGGAGGCTACGGCGAATGCATATTTAAGAAAGTTACATAACTGGTTATTGACGAATCGGCTACGCCTCAATTTATCAAAGACTAACTACATAATTTTTCAGCCTATTAATACAGTAGAAAGTATCACTCTGAAAATTTTCTACGAACATACTGAATTAAAACGTGTTTCAAACCAGAAATTTCTTGGTGTTTGGTTCAATGAGAATCTTTCTTGGAATTTTCATATCACCAAATTAATGTCTGATTTAAGTAAAACAGTCGGCTGTTTGTATAAAATATCTCATTTGTTGCCCCCCTGGTTAAAGATATCCATGTATTACGCACTTCTCTACTCAAGGGTATCTTACTGTATCCTCGTATGGGGAACTACGACGTCCACCAATTACCTCAAGTTAATTTCAATTCAGAAACGCGCTATACGTGCCATTGAAGGGTTTCATGGCAGACCTTCAGATTTACCTACGTTACCGCTATTTCAGAAATATGGCATCCTTAAAGTAAAAGAAGTATATAACTTCTGTCTACTTAAGTACATCCATCATCATAGATTATTTTTTTCATGCCCAGATAATTCCAACAGCCGTTATGCATTTCGTACGAAACGTAAGCTTGTTCCTATCACACGCACCAATTATGGCAAGCAAACACTATGCTACCAGATTCCCACAGTAATAAATAACTTTCCCTTTGAAACTGAGTATTACCTTCCACAAAAACGCTTTAAATCTACAATTAAAAAATACCTATTGGAACAAACGGAATGATACATTTATTTAGTCTGCATACTTTGTATTTATTTGTATTCAATTTACTACCTTTCAAAATGTTTTTTTTTTCTATAACGCACATGTTCTAAGCTGTGATATTGTTTCTTTGTTTTAGGACTGATATTCTTATGTTTGTATCAAAAAGATATTGTCTTTACACCACTAATACGATAAGTTGTGTATTCAATTTATTCTTTTCCTGTACAAACTTTGCATGTTAACTTACTGCTTCATGCTTTTACAATGCTTGAGAAATTCGTTGTGTATTTGTTGTGAAGTGCTTATGCACAATTGCCAGCTGTTTTACGGGTGACCGGGACCTTGTCAGGCTCTTGCCTTTTGTCTTGGCGCCCTCTTTTCGTTGAAAAGAAAATAAACTTTCACTTTCACTTTCACATATTTCAGTCTACGGATTATAGCAGCTAAGTTCGTATGGTGTATCCACTTGGATAGAATTCTGTGGACAGCACCAGCTCCGAGTATTAATTTATCAGTGTCCGTTGAAACGCATAGGTGCTCCAGTTACTTTTGTGCTTGAATAAATGAAACAGCGGTTTCTTAAGTAACTGGAGCGTCAATGCATTTTGTCGCACACTCAAAAAATCCCGCAAATACACTCAAAGTGCCTCGACCGGCCAGTCGCGCGGCAGTTTTGCGTGCATTTGCGGGCTTCTTTCAGGCTCGGAAAAACACTTTTATGTAGCCCGTATTGAGCAATAGAAACATTTATCAGGAGTTTTTCATGTTGCGCTACAATTTTCTCACTGACAATCTTTGTCTAACTATAAGTTGATTAAGACTAATTATCTAATTAGGCGGTATGAAAAACAAAATATTTCAAGTATCTCCAAGCGACGACAAACATTACCTTCGTTCGGTCCAGCTACGTGGCATATTTGTATATTTTTAAACTCTGGCTAAAGTTATCTGGGACACCTTGTATATAGTTTATGTGCAATTTTAATTTCCGTTACGTTTACATGATCTGCCCACGCTTGTGTTATTCTTGTAACCATGTAACCTTCTTTCTTTTTTTCCTCCGTGACACACGGCCTTGCTCCGTTAGTGTTTTGCCATTGTGTTATCGATTTGGCAGCGTTTTGTAATTTCATTATCTTTTGATTGCGAAAAAGTCAAATAGCTGATTGAGCGAAAAAGCTGGCGTCTGTAGCAGCGAAACGGCACCTGGTTTCCCACTGCCTGTGACGCACGTCCCGACCGCGCCTCGACGGAGCACCTGCTGCAGCAGTAGAGCGCCTGGCGTTACATGAGGGGAGGGGCATCGCCGCGACGCCACGTCACCCTCGCGCTCGGAAGCCTGTGTTATGCACGCGTTCCTTGTTTGCACAAGCTCTCGCCTGCCTTCTAACTGCGCCTCGGCAAGGCGAAATCAAAAGGTGCCAACGTCTCAACGCGCTCGCTTGCCCGCGAGGAGTTCATAACTCGAAGGACGGCTCAGCGGCATTCAATTGGGCATTAATGCTTTCGCAGTGGCAACTCATAAGACGTGCTTAGGTGTCCTCGGATTTATTGTCTTGTTCTTTCGTAATGATAATTTTTGGATAGCCGGCTCTATCTGTGACCAAACTTTCGTTTTACTTACCTTTAATAAAGGAAACAAAACGCAGTAACAGTCGCTTCAATAGGTTTGACTCTCCAATTCTTTTTCTTGCACACATTTTTTGACAAGTAAGAACTGAGTAAACATTACAGCATAGTGAAATGCACCATGGGTTCGAAATTCAATAAGTGCATGATAGTCCTGAAATGTTGCTGCAGCCTTGCGAAGCTAGCAGCAGTGATTTTAACGGTCTAAGTAGCCTGACTAGCCCTACTGTTGTACCCCCGTTCCAACAATCGGCATGCGTGATCGACAGAAGCTTCACTAATTTACTCAGAAAGTTGCTTTGTGGCAATGCTACTGGAAACCCATACTACGTGTTGTCCTCTTTCTTTTATACCGCCTTGATTTACCCTGAGTTTACGAACACTAAAATAAAGGTGAATACTTCTAGGGAGCACTACAAACTCGAACTGAATTTCTATCAATTATAGTTCGCAAGAGGGGTCTTTGTTTAGCCAACATTCGGGCGCAGGAAAATGTGATCGTGTAGATAGAGAAGCGACTTCGAGGACTTTGCGTTAGCGTTTTTGTTGTGTTCCGTACACCGCGCATGCTCCCTGCCCACCCTTTGCTGGGGCATTGCGTGCATGTATATGCTGCCTTCTGGATTTCGGATTTATTACCGAAGCACATAAATGAACCTTGCGTTGGACAAAATGGCGGTGTTTAAAGGCGCAAACGATATCGCGCGTTCCATTTGCGGCCGCGGCGGCCCTATTCTGATTCTCACGCTTGCGAGAACATTCCTTTAGGTGTTACGACATGTCGATATCTCGACGCAGAGGCTTACTCGATGCTTTTCCTGATGAAGTGCGGCAGGTCGACCGTCCAGTGGTACACCTTCTCCATGTACCCTTTGTGGCTGTCACGGGCCTTGACCGCCTCTACCAGTCGGTCAACAGGCACCAGGAAGCGCACGCAGTTGGAGAGACCGTCCCCTTGCCACCGATGACCCTTGATGCCCAGCTGCTTGTACATCCGCCCAATCTTATCCAGTGGGTCGTTCATGCCCACGTCGAAACCTGCGTAGCGAATACGGTTTACACGTGCAGATCTGCGTCCTTGAATGTGAGTTTCTTTTTGTGCACCGATATTTTTTTAAATTGAACTATTCAGGCAACGAGGAATGTGAGAAATTGTGATTATGTTTGTATAATATCGACATGAAGGAACACTACACGCTAGAACATTATTCTTCTGTACTTTATTAAGGGTATAGTTGTCAACTACGACACTATTTTTCTTTTTTCACTATTTACAAGATGCACGCCCAGTTTGAGAACGTCGAGTTTCTTTTTTTTTTTTTTTTTTCGTAGTTGAGGTGCGATGTTTAACGTTTGTTGACTAACATACGACAGTGTTCAAGAAAACACCGCTGTATTCAGAGAATAAAATGCACAGAACTACAAAATCATTTTTCTGTAGGTGTTATGGCAAACTAAAGCAAACGCTGATCTCACATGAACGCACCAGCTTAGACTCCCGAAGTCTTCACAGAAGCGTTGCATTTGTTCCATCAAGGCGAAGCTTATAGGAAGATGTGTCACACTGACTGTCGATATGTTTCACAGCTGGGCACTGATATAAACAAGAGTTTTTTTTTTGTTACAGCAAACATTGGCGCAGTAACGACATTTGTTATGAGTGAACTGCGATGAATAGGATTTTTTTTAGATGAATATAATACACCTCATTTTAGATCATTTGATTGCGTTGTAAATTTCCTAAAAACGTTGTAGAGATTACACTGCGTTATACAACGCAAGAAAAAGCGCTTTTATCCGCAGCTGAAAGTCTGCGGGCTTGTGATAGCTGTGGACAAGTCACGAAGCTATTTGGCCGCAGGTTCAGAGAAACAGAACCCTGTGGAACCTGCTATTTCAGCCATCTTAATGGAAAATGTTATCGTAGCACAGTGTGAGCAATTGAGAGTTACCATAAACATTGTTTCAAGGGCGATAACTTTGACATCGAACTTGAACAGATTTTATTGGCGGCGACTGTCATTTCGGCCGTTTGATGATTTCTTTACCGTCATTCAGATCAAAGGCGCAAGTCAATGTTGGTGCCTGCCTAGTTCTCTCGGGCTACGGATTGTTTAGGTCATGGCTGCTGCTAGCACTTTGACGAGAATGATGCGGTGGCCGCAGAAATAAATAATCCTGGAACTAGTAAAAGCGAAAGGACAAAACAGCCGGCTCTGTGTATTTGAGTCACTTGACGATGACACTGACGTTAAATGCGCTTTAATAAATGTTTGTTTTTAGTGGAGCTGGTTCATGTGGAGAAGAAAACTTAATATCCACTAGACAATCATGAACGAAGCAATCACCATGGGCAGACTCCAATGCGCGATTTAACAGCACATATGGATTCACGTTGTAGTCGGCCCTGTCCGCCGTGCCGTGATGCGGGTTGAGCACTGTAGAAACGTTGATACCCGCTTTTGCCATGTATCCTGCCTTTGAACGCATCCTGCATTTAATTTGAATTTTAGGGCTGTGATAGTACGACTGCCGCAACATTTGCGACTACAATAGCTGCGTGCTTGGCGGTTTCCCTGCTGAGCCTTTGACGCAACGCGCAAGGTCGCTTCTGCTTTCCGTGCGCACCGCATCGTTGGTGTGGCGAAAGTTGGGCATGTTTTGCTTTCCCCACATCCACCTTCTCCGCTCGCCATATGATTGGGCGCACTGTTCTACCCGTGTGTCACTACCTTGTATAAACATTCTTATTGAAAGCAGAGTTTGAAAACTCTCTTAGTAGTGCGTCAGTGCAGTAGCTGTCAAAAAAAAAAAAAAGAAACAGCGCCCTGATTACGATCACTTGTAGTCTTCGAGAATGTAAATATGCAATGCCGACGTACGTACCTAGTTTGTCGAAAACGTGTCTCCTTCCTTTCTTGTTGAAATATGTTAGAATGCTTTTGAGGACGTTCTTGTCTTTCACGTACCCAATAGAAACCACGACGTTCACCATTTGCTCCGGATGGACTGGCATACGAATAACGGGGAAACAGAATGAAAAGCAGAAACAAGGGTACCAGCTTGAATTGCTTTTTTTGCGCTGATAACAAGGAAAGTTATAAATGCGCCCATGTTTGCATAGGTTTTTAAAACTAATCTTTATTAGCTGCGACGCGGCAGAAGAAAGGCGTAGCTGCTAACATCATAGTTTGAACCCCCAATGATTTTAAATGTCATTTGGTATGGGCTTGCACGTTAACTGTTTTAGAAAGGACTTTAAAGGAACTGTTGGCATTTTGGATAGCATCGGCTACTACATGACTTACGGCAAACAAAATGGAATCACAAAATGTGCCACAACAGACTGAATACAGTCAAAAGACATCAGTTCACTGGTGGTAGATGGAGGTTTAAAAAGTGTTTGACAGCGGTCGAACAAGCAATGTTGCTGAAGTTCGCGTTTCGACAGTGGGACTTGCCTTGTCGAAATGTTTTTTGAATCGCAACGTTGGCTCCAGATACAGTCATTGTTCAATCATGTTTAGTCACTTGAATGCGGTGAAGGAGAGCGAACACAAAAGAATTTTGCATAGGAGCCCAGTAAGCCACAACATGGTATGTGCTATACATATGGTATAGAAGTAGTAATGGTATGCACAAATACATGTATAAACGCGTACAGTTGTACACAAAAATAAAAGTACTTGAAATTGCCCTAGAACAAATACAGAAGTTCATAGCTTTGCTTACAAGCGGACCAACACGCATATCTGACATACCGCATTACTACCTAACAGCATATATGACAAGCCTATATTTGCATGACATATCTATCAACTGTAGCACTAAGGTTTTCTTTATTAAAGAACACAAACTTATTTTGGGGCTCTAGAATCCAAGCACGTAAACTCATCGCGCCGCATCAGCGAATACGATAATCGCTTTTAACGCAAGTATTTAGCCGGTTCGAAACGTTAGTCCTTTATAAAATTTGCCCTCAAGTCAAAGACTACAATTAGATATCTTTCTCATATTCCTAATATTTCAGTGATAGCGTACAAAAAATTGGCCAATGAGTGGTAGCAGGAGCAAAGGGACTTTCTTTTTACAATGCACTACTATTTGCGCTGACAGTACTCTGTGACGCGCTGTAGTCGAGACCGGAATGTTCACAAGTTTTCTCCTCCTCAGTTGTTCTCTTCTAAAGCAGCTGGCGTACTGATATTGAGATAGAACATTGCTTATGTACTACATTTGTCTAGGTTAATGGTACAAAAAAGAAACGAAACAAACATGTAAATGGATTTAAATTACGACCTCTATAACGAAGATATTAATAAAGGTAAACATGCGTTCCATTAAATCAATGTGTCCCATCAAATCGAACTTCTGCCATCGCTTTTCCACAAAGGTATTTTACTCTTTGGTGCAGCAAGTCTGTTTGTACTAGGATGTACCTCGGTTAATAGCAGGTCCACACACATTACCGCCTTTCGAAGACGTGCATAACGTTGCGCGACGACATAACCACATTGAAAGACACATTGACACGCGTTACCACCGCCACTAACACTTTTTTGTAAAGGCAGCGAGGTACACCCTACATATAGTTTTCCCAGTTATAACGGGCAGAATGCACTGCGCATTTATCAAAACCAGCAAAATCATTTGTGAAAATTAAAGAAAATGTGCTCCATGTTACACAGTGTAACAGAAGTTTGACTCACATACCCATTACAATATTTCTTTTTATCTGAGATAGATTTATGTTGCATTATATACCGCGAAACATAGTTTCTTTTAATCTTGCAAACGATTCTGCTGGTGCTGCTCATTCCATTGTGGTTGTTGGGTCTGCGCATCAGGACACTAGATAGCGTAGTTGTATCTCACCGCTTTTCGAATAAATATTGTCAGACGCGCAACTGGGACGTGTTTCTACGTGTCATTCATTCTAGCTGTCTCGTTGCGCTGGATTAAGTGTTTTTTAAGGAAGCGGTAACTAAACCAGCGATATGCCCTCATTGCCGTTTGTTACACACCAGAGGCCTAGGATAATACAAGGAGGCCACAAGTAGGAAGGTAATGCCGTGAGGACATCCTGAGTATTCAGTTATAGCGAGAAAAGCGGCTATGAGGGTTGAGGATGTAATAAGAAGTCATTGTCTTCGACTTCGCAACTCGTATACCTTCGTTGCAGAAATGAACAAGCAGGAAGTGAATGTGCAGCTACAAGCAACCACTCACCGCCTTCCCATAGGTGTTCCCAGAGATTCATCGCCAGAGTTAATCCTGCTTTCTTTTTTGCTGATTGCCCTAGCTTGGCTGTCTTTAAATCCAGCAGCAGTAGAGTCAACTTGTTTTTGTATCTTGAATCGTCTGCAAATACACGCAAGTACTCTCATGCCTTATCATGAATGTACACGGAACAGGAGTTTGTTGAGAGATTGGAAGTAAAAAAGTCCTATACAGAAACTTGGCGTTACACTCTAATACCAAGCATGCATTCTTGTTTCGTTAAAAAAAAAAAACACTCTATAACAGAAATATACATTTACATTGCAATATTGAGATCAGAATCGGCATGGTCTCCATATCGCGAAGTGTGTCTTAATTGTTGGACCTGAATTAGCCATTTTATTAATTGAGCAGTCCCTCACAAAGGGAGCGAGCTGTTCACCTATATAGATTGAGACAGGTAAGGTTTGATATGAAGAACGGTTTTTCTGTGACCTCTTACAGGCGAAGAATGAAGTGTTTCGAACCGAGCGCTGCACTCTGGAAGTACTTCAACCCCGAATTCGAGGTACCTTAAACACAAAAGTCGCGGCGAATGCTGAGCCTTATGAAGAACGTTAAAGTTACTCTGAATATTCTTCGTATTTGCTTGAGGAAATCAGATTTCTTTCAATAAATTCGGTTTATATATTTGTAATTTATGACGAAATACACAGTAGGTGCTGAATTATCTGAAGCCATGTGTCAAGTATAATACGCACCAAAATTTAAAAATTTGCACATGCCACGTAGCTGGACAAATGAAAGCTGGTTGCTGTCACTTGGAGATACTCAGATTATTTCTCGCATTCCACCTAATTTCATAATTAGTAGTAAATAATTAATCAGATTCCCAGATGTTATAATTGGATTAAAACTGTCCATGAGAAAATTGTAGAGCAACATGAAAAACTCGCGATACAAATTTCTGTTGCTCAATAACCGCTACATAAAAGTGCCTTTCCCAGCGTGAAAAAAGCCCGAGAATACGCGCAAAATTGCCGCGCTATTCACCATTCGAGGCACTTTGCGTGTTTCCTAGGTATACTTTGTGGCGCAAAATACATTTCTGGAAAAGGGACAGAAGAAAGGGAGACAGTGAAGCGCCCCTTTGCGTGTATTCGCGGGCTGCTTTCACATTCGGAAAAATACTTTTATGTAGCACTTATGGAGCAGCAGAAATCTGTATCGGAAGTTTTTCATGTCGCTCTACAATTTTCTCATTGACACTTTTAATCTAATTATGATATTTGAGAAGTCGATTAATTAAGACTAATCATGTAATTAGGTGGTATGCAAAATATAATCTGAGTACCTCCAAGCGACATCAAACATTACCTTGGTTCTGTCTAGCTACGTGGCTTTTGCATACATTGAAATTTTGGTGCATGATAGTTAGGACACCCTGCATATACTACTTCATTTGGCGCTTGTACTGCTGTGTGTCAAGCTGCATGCGCGCAGTGCTCATTCTATTTTTATCACCCTCTTTTACTCATTATATTCCCCCTTTCCCTTGTCCACAGTGTACGGTAGCAAGCTGGGCGCTCGTCTGGTTGACCTCCCTGCCTTTCCTCTCGTCGTTTTCTCTCTCCCACTTGACGCGTGAATATATATATTATGCGAAGCATATTAACGTAGGTTTCGGGCCTTCGCGCGACGCCCGGCGGTGGCCACCATTGACCTTCAAGTAGGTCACGTGACATGACGTCACGTGATGACGTCACACCGGCTGCAGATGGGGCCTCATATCGCGCCGTCGGTCGCCTCCCGGCGGTGGCCACCATTGACCCTGAAGTGAGATCACATGATGTGACGTCACGTGATGACGTCACACCGGCTGCAGATGGGGCCTCATATCGCGCCGTCGGACGTCGCCCGGCGGAGGCCTCCACGCTTCGGTTTGCGCCGTCGCGCGCGACGCGGCGGCGGCGCCACCATCGCTGCATCATGTGATATGTGACGTCACGCCAGGGATGAAGCGGCGCGCGCCCGCCGTCGCGTCAGTCTCTGTGCCCGCAACCGCGCCAGCGTCTTTGCGCCGGGCGTGTATGCGGTCAAGATGCCTCCAAACGCTAAGGATACGCTAAGGTTAAGCCCAGTGGATGCTTCGCATCCACTGGGCTTAACCTTGATAAGCCTCCAATTTTTATATTCTATAATAAATACAGAACTTATATTCCTTTCTTGTGCATTTATATAATACCCGAGCATAATCGCAACTGTTGCGTCTTCCTCTCTGTGTTGATACTAGTGTTAGTGGCGAGGAGATCGTCGCATTCGTTTTTGCACTTCGATCCATTTGTCACTCTGTATTAATGGGAAGCAAACATCGTTAATCTTTTGTGTCCGAGATTTCCGCTGCTGCATGGTTAAAAATATAGATTTTTAAGTCAGATGTCTGCGAGATCGCGCGAGCTTCACACGCCGTGGTTGCCCAGTGGCCATGGTGTGCTGAGCACGAGGTCGCGGGATCGAATCCGGGCCACGGCGGCCGCATTTCGATGGGGGCGAAATGCGAAAACACCCGTGTACTTAGATTTAGGTGCACGTTAAGAAACCCAGCTGGTCCAAATTTCCGGAGTCCTCCACTACGGCGTGCCTCATAATCAGAAAGTGGTTTTGGCACGTAAAACCCCATAATCTAATCACGCGAGCTTCACACGTGTGTCTAACGCTATTGATTGAACGTGCCAATTTACTTATCAAATATCAGAAAAAAAGGCCTTTATTTCCTGTTCTGCTCCTACGAATTCGAACGCGCCGAAAGTTACGCATTGTCTTGCCGAAACATGTAGCATCCACTAATATATTGCGAAAAGCTCGTGAACACCGGTGCTAATAGTTCAGCTTGTTCTCCGTCAGATTTTTCGCAATGGCAGAACCCAAGAAATGTGCAATCCCTTCACTTTGAGAGATGGGAATAAATGGGTTTCTGGAAGTTAAGCTTATGGGGATGTTTTTGTGTTCCGAAATTCGTTGCTGGAAAGCACTGCGCCAGACTCATTGGCAGCACCAAACTGCAGTCGACATCGTTCGCACTAGACTCAGTCGACGCTTCGACATATGTGCTCTAGGGGGGCCTTAACTCACCGTAGCCAGTTGCGTCTCTAATGTACTCCAAGTAGTCCACGATGGTCTCACGCTTGAAGCAGCCGCGGAAGCAGTCGCAAGGGGCGCCGTGGAACGTGCCCTGCACAGTGCCATCGTCCGCAAACTCGATGTCAGCCTCGATAGCGTTGGCCCCGTTCTCAATGAAGTTGTCCACCTCTTCCAGTGAATTCACCATGTGTCCAATAACGTAGAAGGGCCGCCTGTGTCCTCTGCTCCGCTGCACAGATGGAGTGGTAGCAGCTGTCTGGCTCAGTTCTTTAGTGACTATTTTGCGAGATCACGCACTCACGGTATCGATTTGACGCGCTCACTTGCCGTCAGAGATAGTCCTCGTTGTGCAAGGCGTCGAGGCACAGGGTATCGCACGATCAATATCCCTCGCGTGCGTCGCATATTTACCTTTGCTCGTTGGCCTTGAGACAATTTTCTGTTAATGCGAACCTAACTGGTAAAATATTGAGACGAATATACAAAACTAATGTCCCTGATGTTGGCGATCAAAAAACGAGGCCTTGAAGATCGTAAACTCAATGATACTGATTATGAATGCTTGGTGATTGTAAAACGAAATAATATTAGATGTTGGTTAGAAAAAACTATTTATTGATAATGTATAAGGCGATACTTTGTTAGGAATCATTATCATTTTCATTCGTGTCATTCGTCGCACCAAATTGCCGACCCTGTGGCTTATGGCTGCGTAGATATATGTTCGAGGCAATAATGAGCAGCGAAAGACAAAAGTGAAATGAGCAGTTTAAAAATATTGCTGCCTTGTTCTGGTCTACCAATCGCCGGATTCCAAATAAAGTTATCTCACTCACTCGTTCTGGTGTTTCTCAACCCGTCAGCGCGCCAATACTTTTCCTTTAAGTGACTGAACTTGCTTATGTAGCTTTAGTTTCCACTTCGCTTTGTAGAAAAGCGTAAGGCGCTTGCAAATACAAGAAAATGCGTTAGAGCTTACTAGACAACTCTGTAAAGCGTTCGCTTTTCTCAGCATATTATTTTGCCTGAAATAAAAAGAGCTCATTAACCCATTATAGAGACGACATGTCCTAATGATATATTTTTTTATAATTTGCCTGGCGTTATGCATTTTAAATGTTGCGACTCCTCGTGCACGTGATTCGTCCGACTAAGTTCCGTCACTCATGGATTAAAGCCATCGTGGAGGCTGGAAATGGACTAAGAGTGCACTTCTCTGCATGACCTCCTCCGAGAAACATACAACTGATGTGACAAGTAAGCCGCCATGATGACCCCCAACTCCCACACGTGCAAGACTCCAGAGCCAACATCGCGCGCCCTCTGCGACTACCTTGACTATGACAGGGAACGCCAGACGCTCAGTACCATATTGTCTCATCCTTTGTCCTACAGGTCTAAAAAAAATATGGACGTCCATCCCACCCTGTGAAAGTGGGTGTACAGCTAAGCTGTTGCCTACGTTAGACGACGTTAGACAAGCACCGCAACCACAAGCCGCGTACGTCACACGTGCGCGCACGTGTGCGGAAGTGCAGCATACGTCCCCATTCTTCTAGGCCGTCCGCCAACTGAATTTCTTAAAGCTGCCTCAGAAATTCGTAAAGTGTGACTTACACACAAGGTGCAGATGTGATAGCTTCGGATTGGATTTTAATTCGAATAAACGGGAAAACATAATTCTTTTACGCGGAAACTCAAATACAAAGCCGTCCTTTTCCAGCTACCGTTCACGGCCGCCGGGTGGTCCTACTGTTATTGGGGGCGCACAGAGCGAGCCCACGAAAAAACCCCGACTAACTAGAGGCCAACAGCTTCGCTGTAAAACGAGATACTGTAGTCGCGGAACGCAGTGCTCTTGACATTTTGAAGGCAATGTTTTCTTGGCAAGCTGTCGCCACTTTTCTGTATCGGGTATGGCTTTTTCCAACGTCTATTTCTAGGCCGATCCCAAATATAGTGTAATCTAAAAATGTGACAAAGCTGACGACGTTGACTCGTGATAATGAAGCATACAATTTATTCTGAGCCGTACTGATGATGGCTGTGATGATGATGTTGACGGCGATAATAATGGTGAGGATGGCGATGATGATTATGAAGATGACGATGCCTGATGCTACAAACTTGGAAGGCGATTCAACCTCTAGCTCATGTTGATGAAGCGTTGTCACCCAAGCGCGGCTCTCACAATAATTTATACGGTTCATACACTACATTCTCACCGCCAACTCACCCACGAAAACAATGTCTTTCACCGAGCTCTAATCGTCTTCCAATTCTAGCTGCTACCGTTTGCCAAAGTTTGAGCCCGATGCATTGTGGTGTGTTCACCACTTTCTCTCTCTCTCTTTGTCTCCCCCACATTCGTCCTCCTCCTCTAGGTGGTGCACCAGCCCAGAGAAAAAGTTCCTCCGGCTGACCTCTTTGCCTTTCTCAGGTCAAAACTTCCTTTAATACAAATATATAAGATTTCTTTGTCTGCACTCATTTTGGCCCTATGCTTTAGCTCAAGGCTTCCCCATTTTTTCTCTATCTCTCTCTCTTTCACCTATCGCATCCATTTGCCCCTCCCCCAGTGCAGGGTAGCCAACCAGAGATAATTTCTGGTTAACTTCCCCGTCTTTCCGTTACCTCCTCTCTCTCTCTCCTCCCAGCGTAGGGTAGCCAACCGGACTCTTGACTTACTAACATGCCTGCCTTTCTTATATATAAATCTCTCTTTTGTTTCATTGAGGGGTCAGTTGCAATGAGCGAGAAGTAAAAAATGGCCAGGCTTAGCTTGGTTAAGCCAAGAATGCGTTGCATATTGCGCGGTCCGTGACGTCACGCGCCGGCGCGGCGCCCCTAGCGGTAGGAGCGGGAGTCAGGTGGTGGCTGCGGCCGCGCGCGACCGCGCGAGTTGGGGCCCAGCTTTTCCTCCGTGACGTCACGCGCCGGCGCAGTGCCCCTAGCGGGAGGAGCGGGAGTCAGGTGGTGGCTGCGGCCGCGCGCGACCGCGCGAGTTGGGGCCCAGCTTTTCCTCCGGCTGTCGTGACGTCACGTCACGGGGTTGCGCTAAAGGTTAATGGTGGCTGCCCGGCCGCGCCCAAGGGCTGAACTGAGTGATTGCAATATGCAACGCATAAAACTCTGGTGTAGGGGTATGAGCCACTATGATGGCTCATACCCCCAATGGTGGCTGCCCGGCCGCGCCCAAGGGCTCAACTGAGTGATTTGCAATGTGCAACGCATAAAATTTGCCATGTGAAGCACGCCGTAGTGAATGAACCAAGTTTAGTTTTCGCGACTCGAGGTTACTAGCGTGCAATGGAGCTCTTTGTAGCCAGGAATTCAACTTGGCGAACTCATGGCTAAATGCCGCCTAGGAACGCGTAGCTGCTCGTAACAAGCGCGAGCTCTTCTCCTGCTGTCACCCCTAAAAAACAAAAAAATATTACTAATACTGGATTCGGGCTTTGAGACACGATACGATGAGACAGGCCGTCTCATCGTAAGAGACGGCTTGTCTCTTACGATGATTTTACTGTTCCAGAATGTTACTGATCGTTTTTTTAGTATTCTAAAGAAAAGCGCGATGATTGAACGATAAAAGATTACGCCGTCACATTCGAGTTTGCCTGAAAATGTGCAGTAACATTCGAAAATATGCAGTAACGTCAAACGGCTTGAACTGATCAAACCGTCCGTGATAATTGCACAATTCGAAGAACTCACCTGACTTTGTGCTTCCTCTGAAACACTTCCTTGTAGACTGTCGCTTATATCCTTGCTTAATACAGCAAAATAGAAATTTATTAACAGGAAGTAAACCAAGAATAAGTTCGTGGATTTCATAGCGGTGGATGCTGGAAAAAAACAACCAAAACGATAGGATTTCCTTTTTTGTTTGTTTTGTACGCCAATTTATACATGTCATTATGTCCCGCCTATAACGTTGCAGGTTTGGCATTGTTACTAGAGATCACAAACAATCTACAGAAAATTTATAACCAGTCTATCATCGAAATGTCGGATCAGTAGCACAAATAAGAACAAATTGTATTTGCTTTGCAAGAAAAGAAAAAGAAGGATTAGAACGAAAGGAAGACGCTGTATACGGGCGACTTCGATACGTATCCGGTAACTGTTTTTTCTGAAGAAACGTTCACTAACGCTAGTGCAAAAACATTGTCGCCCCATCGAAATGTGCCCTCTGATGTTGGGTATCAAACCCTTAATGTCGTGCTTATCAGCCAAACGTCATAGCCCCTGAACCACTGCGTACTGCGCAAATTTATCCACAACTGAGGAAGCGTTCCCTCTGGGAAAGCAATATCGGTTTCAATTGCAGGTCTCTTTTGTAGGGTGTACTTTCCAAGTGTATGGCACCATTCCTTCTTCCTGCTGCGTTGCCGTCACCTATGCATGCGTTTTTTTTTTTTTTTGATAAAAAGAATGACTGGGATGTTAAGCAGTCGAGGCCGATTGGCTATCCTAGTCTGGGGAAAGGGGAATAGAAGAAAGGAATGCAGTGAATGTGAGCACGGGCACGGACAGCGCTACGCAGTCAAAGGCGCTCGCACATGTTTTAGCGGGTAAACGAATAATATATTAGAAAGCTTTATTTTTAGTTAGCGCGCGCTTCTTTTTTTTTAGACAATACCGATTCCTTAAATTAAGTATGCTATAAGCGCAGTGGACTTCGTGTTCTTGCGGAGGAGCTCCTAGGTGAGCTGGACATACTTTGACACTAATGAGGTGACCTTCAGAAGACTAAAAAAAAAATGTATTATTTAATTTTTTTTATTAGTGCCTTAGGGGCTGTTATCTAAATGTCAAATTTGAAGGCAGTCACATTTTAATGCACTTCGACTTTTTTAAAAATATTCTTAAGAGTCGCACCAATTCGAGATATTTATCGTCGGATTTGAAAGGTAAATCCAGGCAATATCGAAACCGAGTGCTGCGGGAGCTAAGAAGAGGCGGCCCCGCTGTCATATCGGACCGAAACGTCCCGTGACGACAAGCGCGAGGAAGTTTGAAACTGACCGTCTCGGGCAGTCGCGGCAGCTAGTGACACGGCACGCTCTGCGGGGCAAGCATGCGCGGCTGTTTGTCAGGCCAGGATTTGCCGCGCCATGCTACGATTCAACCATCGCCCCACACGTCTAACACGTCAAAATGTAAGCCTTCAAATTTGACTCCCAAGGCACTAATAAGAAAGTTAATTAATGAATTTTTGTTCATTACTCTTCTGCTTCCAGGTAATTAGCAGCAAAGAAGGCTTGCGTTGCCTAGGAACTCATCTGCAAAAATGCCATGTTCATTCCGCTCATTAATTACTTTTTTTAAATAAAAGAATTGTACCGTCTAAGAAAACACCCTGTATATTGTATTCTTGTAAGCTCTTAATGTTGGGCATGCATCCGCTGCAGTGGCCTTGCGGTTATGGTGCTGCGCTGCTAAGCACGAGGTCGCGGGATTAAATCCCCGCCGCGGCGGCCCCATGGGGGCGAAATGCAAAAAGGCCCGTGGTGCGGGGCAGTGCGACCTCATTAAAGGTCCCCTGGTGGTAAAAATTTATCGTGAGTCCTTAACTACAGCGTGCCTGATAATCATATCTTGGTTTTGACACGTAAAACCCCAAAATCTATCTAATGTTGGGCGTGTACATTACCGTTTTGAAGTTTTAGAGAATGTTTAGATATAGCCTGTCGTAGATATCGTTCTAGTCCTTGAGCTGAATTATGCAGAGAAGCGCGGGCATTACTTGCAAGATAAATGGAAACACATGTTTAACGAATTAGCGAAAATACACGAATTATATTTGGAATTAATTACTTTACGGCACATATTGCAATTTACGATTTGTGGTCGGTGATATTGCAAGGCGTATCCATTTGGAATGAATTTCCAGAATGACGCCAGTTTGGACATATGCTCCATCGATCTTGCCGTAAAAATGCACTGTTATTCCCCTTACTTATTTAACAAAACGCTCTTTTGTGCATTGAAGCACAAAGGTAACTGGAACGCCCATGTATTTCGTTCCACATTTTGGGAAATATCTCGCAACTGGTTTCATCCTGGAAATTCATTTCAAGATGATACGCCTTGTAAGCTCACTGGCTAAAATTCGTAACTTTCAGTATGTACGGCAAGATAACTAAGATGTTTATTTGTGAATTTTTGTTAATTACGTGAATATGTGTTTCGATTCCTCGCGCTTGTAATGTCCGCCTCTTCGAATAATGCAGCTCAAGGAAAATGATTACGGTATCTCCTGCCACTGGCAACTTTCTTTAAATTTCATAAAACTTCAATGTGATCATCCTGTATCCTTGCGGCCACACTGGCTTCCCATTTGAAATCTGTTCGTCTCAGTGCCTAGTATAACGTACTATACGATTCGCCGAAACGTTCTTGATTTGTATTGAGCACGAATTCATATGCAGGGAGTAGCGTGCACTTTCTGTAGGCAACGTTCACGATACAGTGCTTTCATTCTCACAATATTTTTAATATTACGACTATGGCTTGTTCGCACAGATGCAAAGCTTACTGAGGGTTTTCTTTTCTGCTTTTTTTATTTCAAACATTTTTAGTTCTGGTTTGTTATACAATGGCAAATCACATTTATGCGAGACGAGTGCAGACTTGTTGTTTGCGAGGAACAAGAATGGGCCAACTTTCTTTCTTTCTTTCTTTCTTTCTTTCTTTCTTTCTTTCTTTCTTTCTTTCTTTCTTTCTTTCTTTCTTTCAGTTTTTCATAACAACTGTGTCTCTCTAGGCTTTCAAGACAAGAGCATTGTTTCAATAGCCCGATTCGTATTTTTCATGATGATGTGTCTCAAAGTGTTACGCAGACTCAAGTACTATAGCGATGATAAGAATTCCTTAAGCTCTGCTGTGACTAAAATCTTTAATAATATAACGTATACTGGATATCTACTTCTCTCTCACCTATGTCAGGGCTGACAGGAGATTATTTTGCACTCGATGAAACAGCCAGTTCTCAGCTGCCTATTTAGTGAGTGTTAATTAGAGAATTCAGAGTGCGGAGATTTCTTCCTTTGTTTTTGTTTTCACGCCCCGTTCATTTTATTGAAACCAAAAACGAAAATTATGTGTTCCCCCTAACAGTATATAAGACGATGCCACAAAGGAAACCTATGCAGGTTTCTCGATTTTAAGTTCTGTCGATGCTGTAGGTTTTTTTCTTCCCACAGAAGCCGGTCGTCCAAATCGTTTAGCACGACGGAAAGTGATTGTCTCTGTATACTGTATTGCGACCACTGGCACAGAGCGTCAGAAAGCCGCGCAAGGGCTACTTCGCATCTTGAGATCCACAGGCCTGTACGTACGACTCTGATAATAAGGCCTTTCCTGTTGTTTTTTTCATACATCTCTTTTTGGTCCTCTTTCTAACGCCTCTTTCTTCCACACTAGTACAGGGTGGCAAACCGGAAACTAGAATCTCGTTAATCTCCCTACCCTACCTTACCTTCACTCTCTCGCTCATGAAGGTTTCTCATAAAGACGTTGGTCCCGAGTTCGATCCCCAAACGAGGATAAATTATTCTCGAACTGTGAAGCTTTCGTTCTGAGAAACCAATACGAGCTTCCTTTGTAGCTTCGTTATAATATCGGGCGGTCGGCAATTTTGACTTTCGTGAAACTTCCTTCACCTTGCAGATTTCCGCGGAACTCATTTGCCACTTTCGTAAATATTATCATTTGAAAGTTTCGCGAGCTGAATGACGTGCGAAATCTTTGACAAAGGTAGTTGAAGAACTATTTTGTGATCGAGATCTTACGCGACCGCCACCTGCACCCAACGTCATGCGCAGATCAACATCGCCGTTTTCGTACGCGGTATTATCAATATCTCAAGGTAGGCGTCCGCCATAATGCGCTCAATCGCACAGGTCAGCCAAGACTCTTTCATTTGGTGACTCTTTCAATTTCAGTCCGCAGACGTATTTCTTTTAAAGCGAAGCATTCTTTGTCTCTTTCTTTGCCTTTTGACAGTTGTAAATTGTTATCGATGATGTCAGCGGGATGGTGGTTTTCCGTGCTTGTGGGTGGCACGAATATCTTCGAGGTATTATTCCGCTTGCGAAATATGCACCTTTCTAAAATTTTGGGCTTCGTTGTGTTACGTCCACGGAAACCGGAAATTTGCAGTGAATAACTACTTTCGAATCCATTCAAATGACGAGAATGTTGGCTAAATGGCGCAAAGACTGATATTCGCGTAATAATACGTCACTCACGAGTGTCAACCATCTGAACATTATCAATTTTTTTAAGGCTAAAGCTTGTATGTGTAACAGCAAACCATCGTACCATATCCCATTTTAGCAACGTTAGGTTAAACATCAAGAAATCTTTATAATTTCTTTGCAGTATCATTGCAAGTCAAGAAGACTGAAAGGAGGTCTATAACGTTGAAAACTTTCCCACAAATATCTGGACGAAGGCACACTTCAATTCGCCGTCGATGTCGCTGTGGGACTCCACACATATTTAAATATACAGGGTGTTTCGCTTGTGCCAAACGTTAAGTGTGCAAATGCTACGTAGCTGGACAGAACCAAGGTAATGCTGTTTGCCATCGCTTGGAGATACTCAGATTATGTTTTTCATTCCGCGTCATTAGGTAATTAGTCTTAATAATAAGATCAAATTCTCAATTATTATAATTAGATGAAAAAATTCAATGAGGAAATTGCAGAGCAACATGAGAAATTCCGATACAGCTTTCTGTTAGTGAATACGTGCTGCAGAAAGTGTTTTACCGAGTCTGAAAGAAGCCCACAAATACAAGCAAAACTGCCCCGCGACTGGCCCCCTCGAGGCACTTTGCGTGCATTCGCGAGCTGCTTTCACGCTTAGAAAAACACCTTTAAGTAGCACGTATCGAGCAACAGAAAGCTGTATCGGGAGATTTCCATGTCGCTCTCCAAGTTTCTCATTGACACTTTTCACCAAATTATAATATTTGAGAAGTTGAATAATAATTAAGACTAATAATCGAATTAGGCGGAATGAAAAAAAGAATGATCTGAGTATCTCCAAGCGTAGGCAAACGACATCACCTCGGTTCCATCACTTTGGTCCAGCTACGTGGCATCTGCATATATTTAATATTTGGCTCAAGTTAAGCGAAAGACCCTGTATGCCATATGTGCATTCATGCCGCGTGTCCGAGTTATACTGCTACACTATTCAATTGATAAAGTTTCTTATGCCAGGTCTTACGTTCCTAACTTATTCCTCAGAATTTCGAGAATGGCAGTCCATAAACGCATGTCACGATACATACCCTTCACAGCGCACGCCTTTTATCTTGCGCATGCCTATTGCATTTTCTCAGACTGTTACACGTTAAAAAGTACTAAAACAATCTCAGCGCTAAAATCAGAAAGTGATGTAATTTTACTGTCGCAGCTCTTTACTGGAAGAGTAGTGGCGTCTGTAACTGTAGCGGGATTATTGGGGGAACATTATGGTCGATGTGCACAATAAGTTAAGTGTTTGGGGATGAATTAGTCTTGGTACAAAAATTGCTTGAGCAAGTGCGCTATAGCGTTACACGGCCGTCATTCGCTCGGCTTCCTAGTAACCCGGGACAGCTCTACGTTACACCTAGCTGACATTTGGTAATATTGAGGGTCATGGTACGGGTAATGTGTGGTAAAACATTAACGATTTAATTATGAGTTTCGCATCTGTTGACTGAAACTTCATGTTCTCCCTATTTTCATGCTTTATACGAGGAGCCAGCAGGTGCCCTCGCTCAGCTAAATGAGTTACCTTGTCTGTGTTATATAGAAACATGGGGCATAGTATAAGGAAGACGTGTATAGGTGAAGTTCAAAGTGGGAGGGTTAATAACGGCCTTTGTAGTAAATTACTTATGCAAGCGTTCCAGAGCGTTATTTATATTTTGTGCCATCCCCCCTGTGGTGCTTGAAAAAGCTTCCTGTGTACCTTGCTGTTCCAGGAATAGTGAAGAAAGCTAGCCTGACCACCGCGGCTCTCAAACAGATGACATTGGAACTTTTGCATTGTTCGTACGCTAACCGAATCCATGTTTACACGGACGGTTCCGTCTCGGAAAATTCGATGGGCGCCATTGTTGTTCCATCTCAATCGGTCGTCATCAAGATTAAGATTTCACACGTAACGACATCTACAGATTCCGAACTGGCTGCTCTTCGTGCTGCTGTCGAATACATTGAAAAGGAACCGCCCAAAAAATGGGCACTATTTTGTGATTCGAAAGCAGCCCTCCAGAGCTTGCGAGGTTTACGACGTGGCAATTATGAACAGCTGGTGTCTAAAATCAACGAAACTTGCCATTGCGCTTCTGAACGAGGACATGATATCATCTTTCAGTGGCTGCCGGGGCATTGTGGTATCGTTGGTAATCACCTCGCCGATGACGCTGCCCGATGTGCCCAGGCTGCGCACCGACATTCCTGATACCTTTCACATTCACCAACTCCTACAGCTATCGTATTGGAATGGCGGACACACCAATGTGCGCTAAGTGCAAGTGTGAAGAGACCATCAGTCATCTTCTGTGCCACTGTTCTCGCTTTGATAACCAACATAAGACTCTCCAGTGTGCCTTGAATAGACTGGATGACAGGCCATTTACAGAAGCAAAGATCTTGGGAGGCTGGCCTCACAGTTCATTAGCCCAGAAAGCAGTTCGAGCGCTTCTTCAGTACCTGAAGGCAAGAGACTTGAGTGCCAGACTATAGACATCCTAAGCCTAATATTGTGCATGTGAAAGTGCGGTATAGAATCATGTTTTCTCTCTCTCTCTCTCTCTCTCTCTCTCTCGCACTGCTGCCAAAGCTTCGCTGAGGTTTTAGGAGCTGCTTTTTATAGCACAAGTAGACATCCAGCAGATGGAAACTAAAATTGTGATCGCCCATTTGATTCCAAGAATTGCAGCACGGATAGAAACCTAACGTAGGCGTATAAGCGAGTCGTTGTTCTTCATTTTAACTGAATTTTAAAGATCGACTGGATGTTGCGGATAGCACAATTATACTGCATGAACTAGATTACTCGAAAAGAATGACGTCAATTGCATGACGAAACGTTTTCAAGCGTGTGATTTAATTACAGGCAAGTGACGTCTTCGCTGGAATGGGTCCTGTAATTCTGCACGGCCGCACCATCTTTCTGTCTTTTTATAACGGGAAATATTCAAATTAAAGACTCTTCCTGAGTTTACCTAGTACTGGCATAATAATGAAGAAGACATCGCTTTATTTTTAGTCCCTTTAGGCTACTTGTTGCAACTGCTGAATTAAAGCCGGTGAGTTTTTAAGGCCTGTTCGATTGGAGGGAATTTTGAAACTCTGTAAATATTGAAAGTTTATTGCTGCGCATGTTCTGGACGTGAAACGTGGCAATGAGCGCGAAATGAAATGAGATATGTATTTTCACTGAACTCGCCCGCCAATTGTAAGACTAGTATAGTTTGGTTCACTGCAAATCACGGTGAATCGTTTGCACTATGGAGCGTGCTGCGATTTATTAACGACGCCGCATTGATATTATAGGGCTAACAAAATGAACACGTATATCTATATATTCAAACCTGCAAGCCTCGCAATCGTTCTGCGAATGTTACAGTTCGGAGAAGAGCAAACGCACGTCGCTCACTATGATATCATGAAGGCGTTGTTTATCTGATGTGGCACATGCGGAGTATCCTAGGGGGTAGCAAACATAATACTTCTTACCTGAAGAATTGGGTGGGCTTAAGCCAAACACTGAAATGGGATTTGTTGTCCCTGTCGCTACAGGAAAAGCTCTCTGTACCTGCGGCGTTTCTTTTGAATGTCAGTGGGCCGGTCACAATAAATATCCTATTGTGAACGGGACAGAAGCAAGCTCGTCGCATGTATTGTTTTCGCATCTCTAAAGAGAAGAAGCGCACGTGTCCGGAGACAGTCCGTTGCAGGCGTCTGCATATCTTCCTTCAGCTGTCAACCCACGTCTATCTCCTCTCGCAGCACTTAACTATACAAAAGAACGATGCTTGTGCAGCTCTTGCGCTGGCCCTGAGCTACGCCTCTGAGCGCGCACAAACGTTTAAAAACGTAATTTTTAGTTTTGAAAATGTGTCCCCAAGAGACCCTACGTGGAAAAGCATTGCCCCTCCTGAAGACTGAATCTTCCACCTGACCTCAGCTCACGCAGTTCCTTTCAGTGAACATATTCTCACTGTGTTCATTGGTACACGAATTCAGCGACGACTACGAAGAGCTCGCCGAGTTCTCTTTCGCAAGAAATCGTCCTGCTAACAGCCGTGTGACAAAGACTGCCTCAACGCTAGGCTAAGAATCGAAGGTGATGGTGGTTTGGTCGTAATATTACTGGGAATTTCCGGGTTATGTTACGGCGAAGATAGATTTGCCAAATTTATGAAAGTTTCGCTTCTAGGAAACAGCACATACATGAGTGTGCATATGAGTATACATTCGCATATAGTCACAGAAGTATGATGTTCGCACATTTTAGTCCTTGCGGGCATGGCCGGCGTCACGCGTTTGAACATTCACGCAAACTTTGAGAACCCCTAGGCCCTTTCCTGCGAAGAAAAGCTGCCCATGAAAGGGAACTTCGCAAAAGGAAAACTTGGGCTAGTTGGCGCACGTTTGATCTTGCTTTTGTCTGGTTCTAAATTCATCTCTTGTCGTCTACAATTCACGTGCAGCCGATCCTTGTAACAAGGTGGCAGGATCGCTGCTCGGACCACTGGCGAAGCGCGAAGAGAAATAAAATTAGAATGGAATCTGTAAATTATTCTGGCCTATTATTCCGAATATATTCGGTAGATTAGCACGAAGTGCTGACTCCATGCTTTGGAATAGTGCGAAATACTTTGGTTGCTGCGATTAGCTTTTGTAGTTTACACATCAAAATTTTTTATGAAACCTGGAGTTGAAAAAACGCTCCGTATTGCCTGATACAATTGAGATTCTGGCTCTTAGGAAATTATGCATTAGTTGTTCCCGTAGAATTGCATTAATGAGTAGATCTCACAAAAGAAAACGCAGGATTTGCTTGAAGGATACAGCGAACGGGCTGTTGAAAACACACACAAACACACAAGGACAAGTAACAATGTTTATTTACAGTCGGTTTGGTCAAACTAAAAGCCATGCACTCAGCAAAAGGATCTGTAGTGCTGATCTTGCAGGGTAGTCGCTAGGACAACTGTCCTGTAGTTTGAGCCCTAACGTGGTAGCTGGAGACCGCATCGTCATGTATTGTTGTCGCCTTCTCGGCAGACGCTAATTGCAAGTCTCGCTATTCAGTGAGTTACATGTTCGCACGATTCGTCGCAATAAATATAAAATAAATAACTGTACAAGAGGTTGTAGACGAAGCGACACAAATTGCCTGTTCGTTGTCTTGCCGCCTCGTCGCAAAGTAATCACATAGTCTTTACCGCCAAGACGCAGCTGTGTATTATTTCTTCCTCAATTTAGTTACCCCATGAAGATGCGAATCACACACGTGAAGTGCAGCGCGAAGAAGCTGTGGGAAAAAATTAGAAATTTGCCTTATGAGCTAAAGATCATCGGTCATTTAGAAGTTCGGGGAAAGTTGCAGTGATGCATGTTGCATCATGTATTCTATAACTTTGCTAGTCGACATCTCTATGCGTTAATATAAAGAAAAATCGGAATCCCATCTTGACATGTTCAACTGTAGTCGGGCTCATCATGCTTGCCTTGCTGTCATTACATAAGGAACTGTGAAATACGAGACCAAAGAAAAAGTATCAGTTTTCAGTGAACAATAAGATGCATAAGCAGTTCTGAAACGTGAATAACTAATTTGTTGTACGTTTCCTTGCCCTTTGGCACCAAACAACAGTTTCGAAATACTTTCCGAAAATGCGCCGAATGAGTAGTACGGACCCGGGGTGCGATCGGGGATCTTTCGAAACGCGCGTTCAGTTTGCGTTCGATTTCTCCCCATGCGATTGGCCCAAGCCAATCGCGCAAGGCACAACTGAATGCAAACTGAACGTTCGCTTCGAACAACGATCTCCGAACGCGCCGCAATTGCTCTACCGATCAAACGGATGAGGTGCAGAATTTTTGACCCACAGCACAGTGCGCATAAGGAGTTCACGCAAGCGCAATTTGAAGCCCACGGTAATGTAGGGGCAATGATTCCTTCGGTCGCCTCAAATTAACCTTGGGTTTGCTTTGCGAGAAACTTAAAAAGACGATTTATGCAACTAAGTATGTGGCTTTTCAAAGCGTATATGCCTACATAGAAAGAATGTTTTTTGCCAACATAGAGGCTACTATTATTTGTTGGCCACGTAAGACTTCAGCGTGGCAGCGTAGTTAGATCACGGAAATATGACGTCTTGATGTCAGGAAGAGGCATTCTAATACAGTGTACGCGACAGAAAGCAAGCAGTAAACTGTAATCACAAAAATGTGCCGGAAGGCTCGGTTCATGGGTTAGCCAAGACTACGCTCCGAGCCTGAGCAAGGCAAGTTACAACAAAACGTTTCACTGTCAAGGAATACGCCTGTAAGAGCGTGAAGAAGGGGGGCAAATGTCGAAAAATTTGTAAGCCCGGAGAAGACACCCTGCAAGCGGAAAAATTAGTCAACTGATTTGTAGCACTGCAATGCGCAGACGTAGCGATATTTGTCCAAACTACTAAGTTAAGAGAAGCCAACCCAAGTATGTGCACATGAAATCTTGCAAAGGAGCCGAAATCTGTTCTAAGAAGGCACCAGCGCGTTTACGGTATACCGAGATCGCTTTTACGAAGCGCCTGAACGAGACACCAGCAGAACGCTTTCCGTGCTTGCCCACCCACCTACACCAATTATTACTGATTTTGCTCACATCTACTACACGCTGAACATAAGAAGATACACAATAATTTTTCTCATTTCTAACTAATAATAAATTATTTGCGGACTGTTACCGTCATCGACTATGTTTTCGTTGTTTTTTGCAACGTTACAACTGATCCCAAGCATTCGTCAAGAGGCTAGTTAAATTTCAGTTTTCTGGCTTCCATGGTGAGCTAAATTTCGAAAAAAAAAGAAAGAAAAAGTCGCTTTTGAATAGCGTCAGTCGGTGTCGCTGAATGCGACGCAACTGGCTTCGTCGTCAGCCATGGGGTGGCTTTTGATAGTTCGCTGAAAGCTACGAGACTGCGTGAGAGACCTGGACAACTATATAGACCAGCGCGGCTACGCGGTGTGGCCTATCGGGCGAGTCCGACTGGTACTGCGCACGTCATTTTGTCTACAGTCGTCGCGCGGATCAGGCCAAGTTTTTGTGAAGCCACCGGTAGTACCGCTGTTCCTGCAGTTCCCGAGGACTCATGGGAGGATCTGCCTCGATGGCGTCGTAATCACGTGAGCTACGCCGGCGGAAGATGTGTCCCGAAAGCCGCGTAACCACGTAGGCCCAGACCTGCTGCAGCACCTCGGACACATCGCCCAGGACGGTGGAGATGGGACCTCCACCGCCGCCGGGCATGAGGAGTTCGACGTTGGCCTTTTTCCAGGGCGTGTCTTGCGGACTTGCCAGCTTGACGGCCCGCTTGAACGGGTCCTCCATGAGAACGGTCGACACTCGTTCCGGGTAGTTGGTTATGATGCCGTCCACTCCAAGCCTGCAAGCCAACGGCGAATATGAAAACTGTATAGAGAAATGGCCGTCCTTTCGCCGATGGCTATGCGCCATTACAACCAAATTTCAACGAACAAGGGTACGAGAAGTATCGTAAATTAGCGTCAAAAGCTCGTCGGCGTACACCGCACTGGGAAGCTCACGCACTAAGCACTGAAGGCTTCTTAAATTGCTCAGTGTTGCGCGCCAGTGCATTCGCCTAACTTTGTCTTAAAAGAACGCGCAACTAATTTCTAGTCCCGCGTGCGCTGCACCCACGGAATTGTTCGGGAATAACACGTACGGAGTGAAGCTGGTTGGTTGAAAGGAGTTAGTGATAGGTGTCGCAACTAAAGACAGGTTTAATGTGCTGAATGCTGCCTTATGCCGCACGTTTTTTGAGCAATAGAGAACACGTATATTTTGCAGTAGGATGCGGAGACGCTAGCATTCTTTGAGGCAAACTGCCCATGATCTTCAGTTGCGTCTTGTACTGATGTGAAGCGCGAAACTGACCAGTGTGTTATGCATGTCCCATTCTTTCTGCACGTTTCGCGCTTTTGTAGCGTTACCGCCAAATCCAAGAGCTATCGATTTTCCGGATATACGAAAGTCATGCCACTTTCGTCACAGCCTTTTAACGTACGCCGCTGCTGCATACCGTATGGAGTTGCGGATGGCGGAGCTGAGGTCGATGGTCCAGTGGTACACCTTATCCGCGTAACTGCGGTCAGTGCGGGAGTCGCGGTAGCGCAGCGCCTGCTTGAGACGGTTGGCCGGTCGGAACAAGCTGATGCAGTTGGACACGCCGTCGCCCTGCCATCTGTTGTGATCGATGCCCAGCTCGCTGTACATCTTGGATATGTCTTCAAGCGGGTCGTTAAGGCCCACGTCGAAGCCTGCACAAATTATCACAAATCGATTGTCCACTTTCCCGTAGCTTCGAAGACAAATGTTGCAGCAAGTGAGAATCTTCTGTACATCACATTACGTGACCGCGAAGCGTACATTGGTGCTTTCAGGCCAACGTTTGAACCGCCAAATATTGCACATGCCTTAAAACGGTTTGTTCGTGGTATATCCTAACACTGTATAGTATATATATATATATATATATATATATATATATATATATATATAGTATATATTATTATGCCGTTCTCATTTTAGCTTCATGGTTGCACACCGGACTCTTTGTTTCTCTTTGTGCTGATGCCCTTGAGCTGCAGCAAGAAAACCTCCTTGATTAGAGCGTTTGCGCTTCTAGAGACCAAATTAACCTTTATTATTTTTATGTCTTTTGTTGGTCTTTTTTAAGCTACATAAAACCACACTATCATTGGGATAACTTAATTGACTTCATTACTTTAATGAATACAACTACATTATATGAAAAGTTTGCCTAGAGGACAGGAAAGAACTCAAAACACGAGCGTAGATGAAGAACCCACATTCACTAGAAAAACACATTGCTTGCCTTAATGCGATATCCATGTAACTATAACATGCGCTGGCAAGCTCTGTTCTCTACCGGGCTGAATATTACCAGATACACCGTGGTGCCCACATGAGAGATCAACAGCTATTGAGAAATGACAGAATGTCAGCCACTCACCTACTCTTTCTGCTATGATTGGATCGCCATGTTTCATCAAGGTCTCGACGACACCTTTGAACACGTCCTTATCACTGATGTGTCCAATAGAGAGCAGCACGTTCACAGTGTTGTTTGGATCAACTGCGAGAAGGCCACGAATAAGAAACACCTCGGTGAGCGTATAACTTTGGATACCACGATATTCGTGTGTGTGAATATTTACAAAGTTATCTTTTTCCTTAATAAATGTGAAGTATAGGAAACTGGGCCATACATAAGGCCGGTCATCTCAATATCCTGGGTAGAAGAGTACAATGAAGTGTGTATATGTATACAGATATATATAACGAATAGGAAAGTATAAAACGTAGTATTTACTTTAGGTGACTCACATTCAGAGCGCATTGCATTATCGTGTGGGGCGTCACTGATACCGCTAGAGAAGTTCTCGGTTACAACGCTGTGATAGCATGTCCTGTGCTTCAGATGCGCCGAAACTGTGCCGGGCAAATACACAGACTCAAAGTATTTCTCCGTGTTTCAACGGGAACTGAAGCGTTATGCAATGATTTAGATTTCCCCAGACGTGCTGCAAGACATAGATAGCGTCTTCAGAAATGTTCTAAAGCAGTGCATCACAAAAGACATGACAGTAGCACTACACTGCCGAACCCATTAGCAGAGCACAATGGTACACCTCTTCTATTTGTACTTATAGTTACGTTTCGACACTGCGCATCCCGTTTGTGAGATGCCTAGAACAGTATGCGACTAATAGAGACGCAGCATATGAAAAACAATATGCTTGTGGACAGATAACTAAAGAGCTTGAAGAAGTTCACGAGTTCACCTCAGGACAGAGGCGCAAGCTTCACGACGCCTTGCAGCCAGAAGAGATTTCGGGTTTCAGTTTCGCTTGTACGTGTGGTGGTTCTTGTGTATTTTGCCTGTTTTTGCTCGCTGAAATCTTTCAATCTGTGTCAATTAGCCCAGACTTCAATCTTTAGCAGATTATGGGTCGTCAAAACCACGCCGCCACACATTAGGTATCAGCTGAAATGGCCTGCCCGCATACGAGAATATTTGCAGGACATATGCAATTCAAATGTTCGCAGGATGACATTTGTTACCTTTGAATGAGGTGTTTTGAATCGAGTGTCCTATTTGTTGACGCTGTCAGTTTAGTTCGCGTCATGTGGGTCATGGAAGGACTGTCGTGCTGGATTATGAGCGATGGAGACCTTATAAGTCACATATAAAAAAAAATGTGTATAAACCTCATTGAAACAAATGTTTTGAAGGCAAAAGCCGCGAAATAATTATTTGCTAGGCACTTCATTGTGGGAAGATGAGCACCTAACTGGACGATATATTTACCCGTGAGCACGAGAGATCACATTGAAGCACTATATGCCTGGACCGAGCCATTTGTGCTCAAGCCTAAAACCCATGCTCTCTATCAGAAAAGATGAAGTGAAGAAAGAGGTAGAGGCTAAAGAAAGGTGTGATCAACCATGCGTTGTTTCGGTTTTGCTCATCTGATGTGTAAAATGGGAGAATGGAGTACGAGACAGAAAACTAAAGGAAAGAGAGAAGCGTGCGGTGAGAACCTAAATGGCACGCACAGGCGTCATTAACACTGGTCTAACAAGAGATGTGTCTCGAGCCAACGTTTCGATGACTCTGTTCTTGAGGGTTCTGACGAATACGAGTCCCTTATCGCAAAAACACCTCTTACTAGACCAGTTATGATTATATTTGAAATCTAAATTTTGCCCTGGACCTCTGTCTTGTTCGGATATTTACGCTCAAGCATTGTGACATGAATCACCACGAAACTTTATCTAAGAGGCCTGAAAACCGCATGAAGTGAAGTATGCTAGTAGTTATTTCGAGCGTCTGTGGGACTCCCACTGGGGCACCTGCTGTTCTCAAAAAGGGGCAATTGTCTAGTTCGTCATGTGCACTATGCAGCACCTGCGTTTCCACAATGTAACCGGCAAAGACACAAAGAAGGTGGGCGATTCGCTCATCACGAGACCGAAAGGGGGAAAAACAGAAATAAAACTTCTAGTGATGGTGAGGTTAAACCCTTCGCACTCATAGCGGCTGTTTTCCTACTGGCTTAGTCCACCTTATAGTGTACATTGTGAACCGACTACCGGTGAAACGGTGATAACGTGCAGCTTTACTTGGCGTCGCATCGTGGAAAACACAATTAGCCGCATAGCGAACTAGCCATGGATGTTGTTGATAATTGTGGAGGCTGTTCGACGCGGCGTCACTTTAACTCCGGCTGCAGAGTTCTACTTTAGTCTTTAGATTTGACCTGTTGCAGTGTTCTACTTTGGTCTTTAGATTTGTCCTGTTGCTCTCCTTTCCTCTTTCCTTTTCCTCCCCTCCTTCCTATCTTCCATTTCTGTGTTGCTGTCACCTCCCTTCAGAGGAGTAGGCAGGCGTTGTGCCCCTTCCGGTGGCAGTTGCCAGCCTGCTCCTCGCTTTCCCTTTCCTGATACCTGTGTATATGTGTTCAAAACAAATAATAATAATAATAATAATATTCCATTTTTGTGGGACATGTGTAGTGTTCTTGTGCTATTGTAGCAAGCAGGGTTGTTCTAAAATAATTTCAAGATGCGTCAAGTATGTGGTGGGGGCACGAATCGAACATGATTTTTTTTTTTAATCGTGAAGTTTTGTCCTTATTGTTAGAAGACAGCGATAGGCGCATATAACGTTGCTTGATTTGATATATGTATGAACTATACAATGGTATTTCTATAATTAGGGCGAAGTTGCTTCGATCTTTACTGTTTTCCGCTGTTCTCCACAAATACAGTAGCAATAAAAATTTCCTTGAAATATTCCCCTCAAAGTATGAACAAGTGACAGCCATTGCTGTATCACGAATGATATGACAGTCGTATGAATTATACAGCTGAAGCTGTAAAATTCTGGCGCAATTGCTTTGATCGTTGGTCTTCGCTGAATATCTGACGTCAACCGCAGTCATCCTGCGGCGCTTTTCAGTGAGATTTGAGTCCGGAACAATCATCTGAAGCAGCTGTGGAAACTTCTTGCAAAGGGAGACAGCTCTTTTGAAACCTAGGGTTTGTTCTTGCTGTCGCGCTTAACCAGAACGTACTCAACTGGTCTGTTGGTACACGGAATAACAAACGAAAGAGGGATAGAAGCATGAAGAAAAGACAGGTACTATTTTCAGCATTCGCGCACAATATCATTCACAGCGGATGCGGTTCGTGCTTGCACCGTTTAATAGTTGGCATGCCGTATACCGCACTTTCTAAGTGTCAAGCTTATAAGGGCTCTCCTTTCTTATTTAATGCTTCAGACTCTATTCTGAAATGCCCGCGTCGCGTTATTCGACAAAACGTGCGTTCAGGCTATTTCATGAATTGTTTCATACCTGGCCAAAAAAAAAAAAAAAAAAAATCTATGGCCACATCCACAGGGGTTTTTCGCTCGCAAGAGCTTTTTTCTTTTTTTTCTTTTTGCCGTTGACCAATTCGTTCAACAACACCATTCACTGGGACTTGCTCTTACGATCCCTTGTAGCGTAGCAACCTACTAAAATCTAAAAGCTTCTATGTTGAGTGTGTTTTACAATCCTTTCTCCGCAAATATGCAAAGCCTTGCCGGTGCGTCGTAGTCACAATTGTTTTCTTTTGTGCTATGCCTCGGTTTATATGGGGTATTTTTCCATTGAGCAAAGAGAACAAAGAGTGAATTCGTCTAGAATTGCTAAGCCAGCACAGACGCCAGTGGCACTCTCTAGATATGTTAACCTTACTTCCACTTGTTCTGAATGAGATTGTGTGTACACAACATGCTTTACGTATAAAACAAAGTTGACCTCTTCATGACCAACTATTGCTGGGTTCAGCCCTTAAGCTGTCAACCAATTTGCAGATGACGCACCTTCCCGACTCGACAATAAGTGAAGTCACTTATTCTGAATATTATTCACCCTCTGCTTATGTAACATTTCTTATACCTCTTTTTTTCTGAAGAAAAAAAGAATCAAAATACTTCTTTTTTTTTGTGCAACGGGTGAACATAGTTTTTTTTTCGGCTGAGGCATGTTACGATGCAGGAGAAAACAAACTTGCTCAATTTGTTAACTCGTCATCACCAGGTTGAATGAACGAAGTGTGGATGCACAATTATTTCCGAAAAAAAAAAAGAGTTCTTTTTTAACCTGCACATCAAAACTGCTTTATAGTTCATTGCAGGTATCGGTGTCAGTCGCATTCAGTATTTTACGTGAATGCTGCAAAGAAACAGCACCATGCAGTAGACATGTAAAAACATTTTTTACACTTAGAAATGTAGAAAATCTCTTTCAAATGCAACGGCCGGAATAGTGCGAAAACTTCCAACCGGCATCTTAAGCAAACCGGGGCCAGAAATTTCTATGGTTACAGGTTCCATCTCTCGCATTGATGCCGCTATCAGACATTATCGCCGATTCTACCCTCAACTACAGCGCCCTGCGACCCTCAAGCCTTGATTCCGAATATCCGAGGCCGCTGTTTCTTCTCGTTGCACCATATTACGCTTTTGGAGGAGAAGTTTCGGAATCCCACGTTGCGCTGCTTTGTGAAGACTCGCACGCGCGGAAGCGTGGAGAGCAGCGTTACTTTTATTTGTATAGGGTTGCTTCATTGCTCCCCTGCTTGACATGATTCTATGCTTGAGACAGGCAGAAGAATTAAATAGGACAACACAAAATTTCAAACGAAACTGTATTGACTTAAAAAAAGAAATCTTAATTCCTATTTAACTGGCGCGCCGACCTCGCCGACAATAGAGTTACTGTATATGCTACCAAAGGTACCTTTGGTAGCATATACAGTAACTCTAGCCGACAAGAAACATCGGCGGCGGCGCGCTGACGTCTCGCCGCACACCTCTACCGTTTGACATAGCTGCACACGTTTTTCTTTGATACGTGGCGCTATCTTTCGTTTACCCACGCAAGTACAGACACGAGTAGTCGCAGAACAGTGACATAGATGTCGCCTTACATCAGATGTTGAAAACGACAAACAAGACATTTGGAAAGAAAATTTGTACAACACAAATAGCAAATAATGCCTTCATTTTTTAGGTCTGAGCTGGTTGCCTGAGGGCAAGAACGTACAGGAGCAAGTATTCGGAACAGGGTTAGGCTAGAAAAATCTTAAGGCGGCTCACCACATCGTAATAAAATGCCACCCAGCCCGAACCGCAAGAAACGTCCACCTTCAATAAGCAGTGGGGTTCAAATCTGATGGGAGCGTTACTTGGTGAGCGGTGGAGATAATTAAGAGACATTTAGAGAATCGGTGCATAAAAAAAAACAGGGAAAGGATGGAGCTAGGGTTGTCACGGGCATAGGTAACTTAAGGTAACATAGAGATAGGCAAAGTGCTGAACTGCAATAGATACAGTAAAACGTGATTAACTCGCACAGGTTGAATGAGTTTGGACGCGAAGCAAAGTGAAATAAGGCCAGTTCTTTCCTGGCGCTCTTTCCAGTCTTGGTCTTATTTCACTTTGTTTCCTGTCGTAACGCACCGTAATAAAATTAAGAACTAACTAGCCAAACAAGACGTAGTGATAGGTGACTGTTTGTCGCTACTCCATATAATAAAAGATGCCACTGGAAATTATCAACATCATCATATTTAAGGATGGCGCGGTCTCCTTATAATCCATAGATTGGAAAATGACATGACTTTGTGAATGTATACGTGACAGAGGTGGTTTTGTTCACAATGGAGCATGAGGTCTCGACTCCAGAAAGAATGAATGCGTTGATGACAATCTAGCGATTAGATATCAGTAGGGTTGAGGATTGGGCGGGTTGGTATTGCATTCTAAAACTGGTACAGCGCAAGGTAGAAAGGAATAAGCAAAGCGAGCCGGCCTTTATCTGAGCCGGCCTTTATCTGGCCGGCTCGGCTGTTTGTTCCTTTCTATGTTGCGCTGTACCAGTTTTAGATATCATAAGTGGGCAACACAAAGTACCTTTATGTCGCCTGCATTGTCGGGATTGTTGCGAAAAATGCACGCATCGAGAGTGAGATTTTAACCGCCTGAGTTGCCATTAGCGGTGATAACACTTGAGCAGAATTTCAGGGAGAAAGTTATTGAAACATGTAATGTTGGATTAGTTCTCGCGCACTTACTTCTTTTTCTGTTATTTATTTCTTGTATATATTTTTTTCATCGCTGCCTAGGAAAGAATAACAGCAACATTTCAGGATGCCTGGACGTTTCCGAGTTTTGCTGCAAACTCGAGCCGCAGACTCACCATTATACCACAGATGTTCGAGAAGCTTCTTGGAGATGTCCTTTCCAGCCTTGAGCTTGCTCGGTGCAGGCAGGTCAGTCACCTTGAGGTCCAGGAAGAGCAGCGACACCCGGTTCTTGTACTTCGCGTCCGCTGCTCAAATGAAAGAAAGTCGAAATTAAAATATAAGCCTCATGCCGTCTTTCTTGACACGAAATTGCACGTCGCCGTACATGCAAGGTTAAATGAGTGTCGAGATTCTCATTTTTCATCATAAGAAATACAGCTGCACTTCACGCCTTGCTTTCGGAGTCGAAATATTGCCTGAGGTCTCTTATATTTAGTATTTAACCGCGCATTTGATTTATGCACTCCCAAACTAGGCTTTCTTCCTTTGGCCTTGTCAAAAATTTATTAGGATGATTACGATGTATTTTGCTCGAGGCTTAAATACTTCCACTTAATTTGGGCGTCTACTAAGCAAAGTATTCTACTACTACTACTATTATACTACTAGCTAAGTATTCTTCATAGAATACAAGGGTTACAAAAACGGTTTATGAAAGGGGTTGCCATACACAGAAGAGATTTTTCGCAAATGTAATATAATGGTAATAGCAAGAGTTTGACTGTCGCCTCTGTAAGTAACATGAACAAAAAGTAAAAAAAGAACACGTATTGCGAAATTCAGTGGAACTAAAGTGCCACGTACCTGCACACAACACGCGATACTTTTAGCCTTGAAAAGTGGGAAAACTGATGGACATCTCATGACTTACACGTGATGAATATATAGGTACTTAAACACATTAGATAAAAAAGCATGAAAGCTGAAGATACGAACTTTAAAGAGCTATGGAGCTATTCCAACGGGCTTTAAAGCCTATTGTAGTGTCCACCTTGTAAAATAACTGTACTACTTCTGGAAATCTTGTCTTTCGTTTTAATGGCTCTCTTTATGTTTATTCTACGACTACCTCCCATGAAAATTGTTTCACGTGAGAGCTTATCATTATTATATAAAACCTGAGTACCTTTATTGTATTTACGCTATCCTTTACGTTCTCTTGTTGCGTGTTCTGTGTTCATTGTGACGTTTTTCAAGTGTAGGTTATTCTACATAGACTGACTTAGACGAAATGTACTGTGAGGGCTGAAATTTTTCAGCGAATGTAACTAAATATAACAATGCGGCTTGTGTGACAGCTTTGTCCGCTGGTCTCTGGCATCCATAGTTTATGCCTTAGCATGATGCAAATGAGGGCTATGACTTTCACTCGCAAAATATAAAGTATTCTGTAGATTCTGTACCGTTGCGTGAGGTTCTTGAGATTATTGAAATTGGTCTAACCTATCATACAGCTTTACACGTTTCTGCCCACAGACTAAATGCATCGTTATGCGGTGTCTGCGGTTTCTAGGCTTTGTTTGCAGACCATCAAACGAATTCAATTCTCTAACACAATTCCACAAGTTCTACACAATAATCTATCTTCCTCAACTTAAGTGCGTGGTTGAGGTCAGGAATTGCCCTTTTAAATCGAACAGTGACATGAGCACACTATTTTGTAATCACTTTTACGGCTGTACTGCCCCTTCTCCACCCCTCTTCCCTCCCATGTGTAGCGCCCTCAACAGTGTGCCTTTAAGTCTACTGTGAGTAAAAATAACTAGAAAACAAATAAATGTAGGATGGTTATTCTTGCGGCACCAGCTTTTTTAATTGACTGTGGCAAATAGCACCATTTTAGTGATATTTCTGATACAATTTTATTCTAATTAACTTCTTAATTAATTACGTTACGGCACGAATTTCAGCCTACGAATTGTAGCTAGTGATATTGCAACGCATGTCTACGTGGGACGAATCTTTAGGATGGCACCGGTTTCGAGTAATGCGCCGTAAGACTTGCGGCAAGAATGCACTGTTGTTCCACTTAATTTTCTTTCAAAAGAGAATGCCGTCTTACGCACTGAAGCACAAAAGCAAGTGGAAGGCCGATGCATATCTTCGGACACTCTGAAAATTAATATCTGGAAACTGGCACAGCCCCGAGAATTCGTTCCAAACGAATCCACCTTGCGAACTCACCAGCTACAATTCGCAAATTGCAATATGTGCCGTAAGGTAATCAATTAAAAGGTTATTAGTGTAATTAAGTTAATTATTC